>NW_019214150.1:0-189480 GCF_002532875.2 Varroa jacobsoni | reverse complement strand
CTTGCGTACGTAAGTTATACGAGGCATCCGTATGAACCTGCAGGTCTTGTCTTTCGAGCACAATTTCAACGCCCTGTGTAGGCGACGAAAGGAAGTAGCTATTCCAAAAGGAACTCTAACACGTTCTACGTGGAAGCAAAGCACCAAACATAGCACGGCATGTAGGAAGCTATCGAAAATATTTAAAGAGCGATTTAGCGTAATCTGGTTCTTTATAATTAATGAAATAGGAGCAAAAAGCAGGATCTGGTAGTGGAAGTTACCGACAGCCGCCACTGCGCCAGCGATAGGCCTGCACTACAAATGTATGAGTCTAGGGTTGAAAAATGTAATTTTCTATAAAATAACTTTTAGAAAAATGAATATTCGTTCGTTTAGTAATTTCGAATTTTTGATTAATGCATTCACTTCGAGCTAGCGCACCGATAAAATTGTTTGAATGCGTGACGCAAGCGGCATTAGAACAGCCGGAAGTTCCATGCATTGCTAGATTTGATTTTGGCAGGGAAAACACGTAAAATTAGATTTCCCTTATCAGGCCTGATTGTTACCTCGAAGAATGGATATCAGCCAAAAGAAGAACAACGAAGTGTTAAAGGCTGTTGCCCATAACCTGAAAGAAAAATCGGGAACTGATCACACCCAATGTTTTCCAAAATCCGAAGCATCGGCATGAATTGGATAGGGCGATATGTCTTTCGATCGATACGATTGATTTGTCCAGACAGAATATCAATCACTGACGGTATTTGTTGTGTATTGTATACTTCGCTAGATTGCAACTAAACACTCTGAAAATAGCCAAAGTTTGAGCTGATTCGAAAATCGGACTGGTATAGGCTCTGTAGAGTCTCTCCAACAGGTAACATCAGCACAATGCGACCAATATATGCGAGTTCTATTCTAATCAAGAGCCCGATAGCTTTGGGTCAGCGGTAAGTAGCTGGCTAGTGAAACTATCGAATCCTCCTACGGATCATGCTTACTGTTCGTTACCGATGGTGGATCTTCGTAAACCTTTCGCATTCTGCCTTTCGTTCCATAAATAATGTTAGATTATAAAGCTGTTTCGCTTGATGACACAGACTTCATAAATCGCTCATAGACGTCGAGCTATTCTGTAGTTAACAGGCGAATTCATTTAATAGTTAGAATTTACAGGTATTTCCCGCACTAGAAACCTTAAGGATAAGCCATTGCCTCGTAAGCAAAGTCTAAAATGTTCAAAGGGGGTCACGTACGTCGCAGTTTAGATATTTTTTGACGAGGCGATGGTTGGCTCAAAAGCTGCTGTTTGTCCGCTACGCGAATTCGGGCGCACTTGACTAGGGTAGCATTAATTACGAGTATATTTATTGACCTCGTCCAACAGTAGATAAAGCAGTTATCTTCAGCAAAAGAACACACGAATTGATCATTTAAAATAGTTTTCGTCTTTCTCTTGAACTTTTTAGGAATATATATGTATAAAGTAGTAGTTTTGCGTGTTTTTATGGCAAAAAACAGGCCTCCGCTTACGCCTGCGCTGGGGGCTGTTTTTAGTAACGCGGCAAGTCAACTACAGCTCAGCTTGCCTCTTCATCAGTAATTCACATGACTGCAGGGACGTGCCATCAATTCAATAATCTTTAGCCCGTTAACATAGAACAATAGAAGATAATAGTAATAAAACCATAGGAAATAGTCAGACGAAGCATCGTAACAAACGAGTTCAGCGGTTTCAGGCGGCCCAAATTTATCTGCCTATGTTATCCAAGTATAAACAAAAAAATCGAAATTAATGTCATGGTTGTTTTTTTTCCTTTTTTGGAGGAAAGGAGACGTACCTTTCCTAACCGCTGCCTCGACCGAAACCTATCGCTGTAATTCATCCACTTTGTTCTTGTTGTCTATAAGCTATTTTTATCATCAGCATTTTAATTTGCAAAAAGCGTAATGCGAAAGGCCGCGTTAAGTTATAGGGGTATAATTTTAGTAGTAAATCTATATAACGTACAGTTTAGATTGTCGAACCGACAGAACCAGGCAATTTTTATGGATGCAGTTTGCTAAGTTAGATAATTATTTTGAAACAGGGACTTTCGGACAGCATTGCAATGTAGAATCTTCATCAAATGGATTTACTAAACAAGGGGGTCAAAGTTCATATATATATACCCGGAACAGTTTATAAAAATAGAGCAATGTTCGAATAATGTAAAGTACAGCGTTTATTTAGAACAAATAAAAGTAGTTACATGATATCGGCTTCAGCTGAATCTTAAGCATACGTCAAGTTTTTTTTTTAATAAGTATTGATTTTATAGGGGAGAATAAAAATTATGTAACTTTGAATCATCGTTTCAATAAATCCCTTAGACAACATTTTATTTCAGATAACTACCATCTGCTCCGAACATTTCTTCCTGATGAATACATATATATTACTGTGAAAGAAATATAAATGTTGCAAGAAACTCTGTAAAAGCACCTACAACTGGCGAGGAATTCGTATGTTGAGATCAGTTTAAATATAGCACAACCATGCCCTATATAGGGATTAAAAGCCGAAACCAAAATCTAAAGATCTATTCGTCAGGATAGACTATGTTGTAGCCTAAATGATCGTTTTAAACAATTCTGCCTAGGTACGAAATTGACTCGTCCATTAACGGGATATATTCTCGCGCCGTCAAGAATCGGATACGGCCCAATGCTACATCCTTGTCATCCTTTACGCTAGATAACTATGCGTGTAGTCGTTGTCACGCGTAGGCTTTCGACATTATCGGTTTTCGAGTGATACTTGTTATTAGGGAGCTACATTGCTGCATTCTTCCAAGCTGGGATGAAATTGATTCCATTCGAAGAAAAAATTCAAAACCTTTAGGCAAAAACTAATAATGATAAACTTATAGGAAGTTTTAAAACTAGCTTTAGCTACTCGTAGCTCAATCTGAAGTACGTCGATTGACACATTAATTGATTGTATACCTTCGATCTAGGCGGACATGCTTCGGAAAAGCACAAAATTGATGAAAACTACTCTTTATAGTGTAACTATGTGAGAACTAATTATCCTGTAAATTGCTCATTTGGAGTAGGGTGTGTATATTGTAGATATGAAAAAATATAGAGGTTAGTTGGTATTAATATTCCATATTGTCACAGGTGCTCAACAAGGCCACCGTGTTTCCGTGAAAAGCTTCGTATACACTGGCTCTGAAATCAATATTTTTAGATAATTTTAGTTGTTTATGAAGTACCGACACCGTAACGACCGCTTGTTTATGTGTTGCACAGCCGTCGTTCACTCTCATTTCTTTTTCTTTTTATCTAGCAACAAATAACAGTAAAGCGAACACGCTTTTTGGCTAGATTTACAATAGTGTTCTATGTTCGCCGCCATCATCCGGATACAAACACACAGATTTCGCACCGCGTTTTCCTAATTGCAACATCTTTCCCACTCATTTATTAACCCGATAGGGATAGCATGATATACTGCAAAAGATTCATGTTACTAAACAGCCCCTTTCTCGTTCATGTTAGCCCTCAACAAGCTCCTTTTTCCATTATGACTGCTACTATTAGTTTTCGTACTATTTTCTTCTGCGATGAATAGTTTTTTGCTTATTTCGCAGTTCTTTTCCCAGAAGTACGGCTGTTTTGAGGTATTTGCGGTAAAAAGCTAACAGAAAATGGCGGAGCTACGGGACAGCATATAAGATGCGGCTCGGAACCAGTATCTTCGCGCATCTCGTTATGGCCGTACCGACACAATAACACACAATGGAAAAGTGAATGTGAGGAAACGGAGTTAAATGTATCTCTAATGTCGGTAAATGTGTTTATGTTCAAATAGAGCGGCTTTTTGATCTGTATTATTATTGGGCATTGAGTAAACGTGCTTAAAAATATTTAAAGATTCACTGCTTGGCTCGTATACACATTGCTAGAGCCGGGCGTTTATTGTAGGGCGTGTCATTTCTCATTGGATCGGATAGTGATTTATTTCCATTGTTGTTATTATGGAGCGTTTCTACTTGGCACCAACATGCGCGTGCGCATCGAATCTCAAAAAAACTCTCTTACACTCTCTCGAGTCAGATCGTCTTTGTTTTATCCGAACGTAGTCTAAACGGCTAGGAGCCGCTAGTGGACCAGTGGGTCGCTTTACGTGTGAAATTTCAAACAGGATGCAACGTAAATAAGAAATGATACGTTTAGTCTGTGACTCCAATAAGTTTGTCGAACGATGTGACCATAGTCATAGAAAATGGCCAGACATAGATAGACACTAAATCCATGAAACAGCGATCTTTCGATAGTTTACAGATAGCTTCCTGGTGTATTCATATCATCATGTCAAAATGCCTATAAGAAAAGCCGTAATAGATATAATAGCTGTTTGGGGTTTGGCGTCCGCTAGGTTCCCCGTACGAAACGAAGTGATCTACATTTAGATTCTAAAGCTTGGAAAGATACAACGCATCCATACTTTCAATGAACAGACAGCGGAAACGTCTGGCGTAGTTTAATGTCATTTGGCTGAATAGCTATGGTATAATGGCGCGATGGATCGGCAAGTTAATCTGTGTAGCTAAGTGGGTGAATCTTTTTCTTAGGAGACATAAATCGATTTTACGGCATACCTGATCATGTATAGTTGACTGACGCATACGCGTCTGAATGGAGTTACATGTAGAACTAAAAAACCATTTACCGAGATTGTTGCCAGTCGATGGTGTCGCTACTAATAGAACGACTGTGAAGAAGACAATGGCTGCCTGTTTCGTTTCAGATACATCATTGAAATTCAATTTTGTTGGCGAAAAAGATCATCTAAGCAATCATGTTTACTCTCACGACACCCGAAATATCTAAAGGGCCCGTTTTCAATATGGGTACGAATGAAAAATACAACTGTCCCGTCCAAACCCGAGTATCCTTATCGCTTAGTCTAACTAGACGACTATTAGACATTACGACCCCATACAGTTGTTATAATTATATCTAGACGAAACGATCTATCCGAAGCTAGCTAACGATACATAACGCCTTTCGAAAATAGTCCTATTTGCGGGCTCTTGCTTATATCGCACCCTGTGCCTTCTCAAGAGGAAGTGCAGGGCTATACAACCAATAATATGCCTTTTCCGATACGTTTCATTTTATAACATCGAAATTTCTATGCCCTCTACCTAGTGCATATTTAGCGTAATATCTGTCGCCGCCATTATAGCATCCAGAGAAATAGCGTTATGCTTGTTGAAGAATCTTCAAAAATCGATTTTGTAAAAGTCAAATTAAGAACGCCAATGACTAAACGTATGTCATCGATTTTCTCCTCAATCGCTTTATTACGAGATTTGCCATCGCCGTTGTATCCGAGTGTACAGCCAAACTCGGCCTTTTTCAATTGCTGCGTCTGTCTGTGATCACTGCCTTACTGGTACGGCATTGAAGCTCAACGACGAATTTCAGCAAATTCGATGATTATCATCATTAGTCGGTCGTAACAATTAGAAGTAGCGGATATCCACTTTAAGGCGTCTAAAGTCTACGGCGCTACCAGGATTACCATAGTCCACTGTATAGCCAACGGTAAACGGACACAAGTCTGCTGGCTAGATATACTTGTGTATTATGTGGTCATCGATTATGACTTGTTAGGTTCTATTGCCTAACTTAGAGGTTATCCGTAGCGTTTACTGGTATTTTGTACTAACTAACTCTTCTTCTTGGCGTCATATCCTTTATTCTATTAGCGGGACCACAAACCTTATTTAGTGAACAAGTCTAGCCAGCAAAAAAGACTGCATCTTTTTTAGGCAGACAACGGATTTGTTCTTTTCTGGGCGTCCTGTAGTCTTCCTGAAATCTGCAGGAATTGTATGCTTTATTGATTTTTATTAAGACCAAAAACGGATTTGTTGTTGGTTTATCTTCTGCAAGCATCGTTTGACAGCCAATCAAATGATGCTTGGGGAAATAATGCTTTTTATTACAAGATCTGATGCACTGTAATGCTATTAAATGTAGTAGTAACGATGTAAGCCGAACGCGGTACACTCGGGCTTATAATAATAGACAAACTGCATCATAATTAATGTTATTAGTATTATTGTTAACTTTTTTTTTTTATTACGATGCTCCTTTTTCTTCTCCCCCCCCTCTCTCTCTCTCTCTCTCTCCCTCCCTCTCTCCCTCCCTCTCTCTCTCTCTCCCCTCTCTCTCTCTATATATAAATTTTTTTGCAAAAATTGATAGACAAATTGATGCTGACTTGGCAGTAGTATTTCGATTGTGTCTAATTTAGACTTAGAGAGAAAAGTCATTCACATTTAAAGGTCTCTTTATTTAGAATCTTTTTTTAGTATGATCTCGTCGTATTAGTTCTGAAATGGGGCTCGCATAGCTCAACTTTAATTAATAAGTATACCAAAAGATATGTGTGATTCTTTTGAGCAGAAGTGAAGCAGGATTTACTGGAAATAAAGCAGATTGCTTTCCCGGCTACCGTTTGGAATAACGCTGTATATGGGGTACAATGTCAACTGAGACAACACGAACTTAAAAGAGTGACCCGTAGTGTGTGACAATGGGTCAAACCAATGCTACCAAATATCACTCACCCGTCTACATTAATTACTAATAATTAACATAATATATGCCGCACAATTCATTTTTGCTATGCCTTTTACCTTCCTATTCATGTAGGTTCAACCCACCGAAGCATCCAGCGTCAATCAGGGTCGAATTCAAAGAATAGAGACTAGTGGTCTCACTTCAATCCTTGTTTGAAAGGCAAGATTCCCTGTGGAATATTCGCTATAATATGATATGATATGATTGTTATCTGTTTCGTTACTACCGAAAATCAGCAATCAAAACATAGTAAGATGAACCGAAAGCTCATATACTAAAATGTCCAAGGCGATTGCAAGATAGCCAACTAGGACTAGTTATAATTAATAATTATAGATAACCATAGTCAATTTGACTATGGTTATCTATAAAACAACCCATTGAGACATTCTTCCTTGTTGGCAGTTCGTAAACTTAGTCTCCTCAATCCTCCTCAATACTCTACAAAACATTACGATATCATTTTGATTAGAAATCATTATCATTAAGATAAGACTCACTCCAAATACACAATGTCAAGCCACGTTTATATAAAGCTTAGTTTATCTTTAAGAGAGAATTGAAGTTGCAGTACATAGATTGTTTGTTCGGCAAAAGAGTTGAACAAGATTTTGTACTTCGGATCAGCAGTGAATGTATCACGTACCATGACTGCCAGCTATTGCAGAAAATAAGCTCACAATTCAAGTCGAGGATAGTTATTCCATTAACAACTGTTCCTATACGCGCAAATAGCAGCGTTCACGTTTCTACAAAAGCATCGTCGTAGCATTGATGATTCACACTCGAAAAAAAAACAGTGCAGAACTTCAGGTTATAGTTACGTCATTTTTTGCCAATTGCGTCTGTTTTGCAATAGGTCCTATCAGATGAAATCAGGTATATTATGGATACGTTTATAATTTGACATATTCCAAAAACAAAATAGACCAGAAATTCTGTACTAATACAATTTCTTTACAACGACTAGTGCAATAGTTTAACTGCAATTGTGAGAAAAAAAAAACGACGATGTCTCAGTTGTATCATTACCACACATATCCCACCTGCTCGAGTGGGCCTTTGCCTTATATAACGAATCATATTGTACACAACCATCATATAATTGTGCCGGGGTATTCTATGGACTTTTTCGTCGGGATAGATAAAGCCTTCATGGTCGCGCCTCTACACGACATTTGAATGATGCACTCGATCCGTTCGATCATTAAGATCACGTCCTGTAGCATTTATAGATTGCTGTTCCGACAGCAACTTAAGAGATGGGTTGGCCAACTTCTAAATGTAAACCAACTTCAGCGACTATCATTACATTCACGCGCCCAATTAACGACGGACGTAAGACACCACTGATTGACTCTTCACGTGTTCTAATGAGTTCACACAAAAAAAAAACTCGAAACAACTCATTGCGATAGTGGGCCGTGTTCATCCATCGACACAGAGGTGAGTTTGTCCTCACTTGCGGAGTCAGCGGCAGTGCTGGCATCGTTTCTCGAACCTCAACTTCCAAGAAGCAGATGCGATTCAACAACTTGTTGGCATCGTGGATAGCGTTAGGTCCTGTTGCCTAGGGGAGAAAATAGGCATACGTACTGGATACCACTCTCTAGTGCGCGAACTGTGACCCTACGATGAACAGAGAATAATAATCAGGTTATTTTAGACGGCGCTCCATACAAACGCTAGATAAATTGTATAAATAAAGTGAGTAAATGATAGTGGCTCCCCCTAACTGTTCGGCTTATTGTTATTGTTTAGTTGATTATGAAAAGTCACTCATAAAAAGGTGCATTTGGCCAATTTAGAACTTTTTTTAAGCAGGGTAAAAGCAAAGTGTCTCTCTTCAAGGTGCAGAGTTCCGGTCTTCCGGCAAACATTAAAATTAAGCAAAAACTCGTCTGCGGTCCGCCCAATACGCACGGTATCCACTACGAGATATTAGATTCTACAGATATTTTCACATGAATATGTTGCCAACGTATTATTTGCTCAATTCCCAGCTGGGGATTAATCGTCATTATCATAACCGCTTAATGATTTACTAAATTATATATTATTAAACAATATAAAAAGGAACTTAACTAATTTTCCAATCACAGAATAATAGGGGCCATTATTAAGAGGCGTGCGAACCGGGGCATATTTGCTGGGAAATTGAAGTAGATTTTGTACTAAATTACAAATGTTGACTGCTACAATATGAGGTATAAGCCTTGGAGCAGGGCTGTGCAACCCCCCCCCCCCCAACAAGTGAAATCGTACGAGAAAAGATGCGTTAAAACTCTCATCCTTGGACATGAGCGACGTTTTAACTTAACGCAACTATTCCGGTTCTTTTTTCGAGCTCGAGATTGGACGCAGCTGATGTCGCAGCCGGGTCAGAATGATAATAGTCACATTAGTAAACACTATTATTATTAAAATAACTGTAAGCACACTATTTTAGGAAAATCATTGTATATCGATGGAAGGGATTATTTTTATTATGGACATTTTGTATTAGACACGGTGGGTTCTGCGGCCATTATTCGAGTGAGTGGTAGAGCCTATTACGAATGTCGCCGATGAACTACACTAAGCAAAGGCGTTCAAACTTCCCCTTTACGCACATTGACATTATCAACTCCAAGATCGAATACTTGGTTTTGTAGGATCCAGGAAGAATTGCAGGACATGCAAGGCACCGTAAAAAGGATAAAACCCTTTTTCTTTGTTTTTAGATGAGAATCCATCTTCAAGAGATTTGCTTGCTAATTCGACATGCTTTAAGGTACGTCAAGTCGCTAACCAGATAAAGGATATAATGTAACGATGGAGCTAATTACAGTTCGCCAAAGACAATCGTTTTGACTAATCGTTCTGGCGACGTATTTGGGAGTTTCGCCTCAATCAATCCACCACTCAAACACTTGGCAGCAACCGCGGCCGCTGCGTTTCTACTGCTTACCGTCGGCTACACGTGGACAACAAAGTATGGCAATCCTGGTACCGCCCCAGACTTTGAGTATATTGAACGCCCTAGTCCACTGCACAATATCTCTAGCAATACAAATACCTAGTCGCTACGGCTTACTGCGACGTACCAGCGCATTCGCTGAAATTTATTGACTCCAATATCTGAAATGAACTCCAGTATCGTGCTAGCAAGACGCCAATCACACGATCTAATAAGGAAACTGGAGGAGAAAGGCCATTCCTCGCCGCTGTGGATGGCCTGCCGGCCGGCCTGCCGGCCATGGTAATGGCAAGCCTTTTGATAGAGTGATCGAGCTTGTTGATGATGTATATTTCTTCAATAACAATGCTCGTTTGTGCTTCAAGAAAAAAACTTTTAAAAATATCACAACGAACCACCGAGCCGCAGATCCCGGCTAAGCGTTCCATTTAAATAAATCGGCTGGCAGAATATTTATCCAAAATGGCATAACTGTTCTTATTGTTTTTCGCACCGAACAAACGGTACAATGCTAGTGAGTTTCCGTCGTGGCACTCGTTTCTCGACGTGCCATTAAATATGCCGATAAAATAGCTGGGCTCCGTGGCAAATTGAGAACAGAGCAAACTTAAGTTGGCTTTCACATAGGCCCAATAAGAAAACCAAAATAGAGTGGGTTTCGAGGGAAGTTCACTTAGCTTTGGATTTCTTGTAAAACAGTAGATTCAAATCACCATTGCCAAATCAAGCCTGGCTCATATTCGCTGTGACATCTTTCAAAAAATGATTTGCTACCATACCGCAGTTAAATATTACAATGGTCTTACGTAACATCTTCTGATTATGGCTAATTTCATAAATTAATTTTTATTACTCAACGTGAGTCGTCGCTACAGTTTGATTCTTGATTTGAGCCTAAACAGGCTCATGGACTTGGAGTAGTCCTGTTTATCAAAATACGTAACAAATATTGCATGAAATAAACTCAGACGTCAAGAAGAGTATAGACCATCATTAGAAACCGTCGCGGCTCTGTACCTTGGAAAGATAAGGGAGAAAATTAGCTAGTAGCGATTTATCATTGCTTCGACCCGTGTCGACGAATGCTGGGTCCTTTAAGCTAAAATTGAAGCAAATATTTTTGTTTTTTTAAGTAATAATACTAAATCAGATACGGGCCATTCTCAGCGATCGGGCGATCAGTGGCTTTCTGTCATCTTTCTTGTAACACGCTAAACCTATCACTGTAGAACTTCCGGGCGACGAATAGTGGCAAGTGCTTTCTGTATTCCTCCACTGAACTTAAATTAACACCATTAAAGGAGTTCTGCGGGTCTTCGCAGAAACAAACAACCAGATCTTGCGCCATCTGGTTATCTAGACTATATGGCAAATGGGCAAAATTTTCCGACCAAAATATGTACCGAGTGACTAAAAATATACGTGGTCTGGCATTGCCATAATAAAATAGGACGCCTTCCCTGATTACGAGTTGGCGTTCATTTTTTTCAATGTCTTGTTGTTGACAGTTGAAATCTGAATCAACCCTTTGCCACGCGCTAGCAGCCTACAGTGCACGTTTCCTTTCTAATCTCATTAAACGCATAGCATCACCTTCCCTCTTGTCGGCCTAAACCTTTCCACAGTTGTGAACCACATTCATTTTTTTTTTCAATTTTTACATTATCATTAAATATGGTCCACTTTTTATAACTCGTTTTAAAACTGGCCTGATTTCGATTCGCTCCGTTTCAATAAAATTTTGTATATGTATATTATTTTGCGTCAATTTGTGCCCCAGCCAAATACTGAGTGTTTTTTTTACGGCTAGCTTTACATTACAAACATTATAAAACCGCTTGGTGGTGGATATTTAGTCCTTAGTGATATCATAGCTACTCACGTGCCAGTCTTGACCTCGTTCATTTCTTTTGCATTTAGCCCGACCACTACGTGGAGTGTTTTTTTACATAGAACTTTCCAAAATGAACGCAACGGAAGCATCTTCTCGGACCGTTTCTTGCGACATCGCATATTGACTGTGGACAGCATAACGTTTTTTTATGGGTCTGGGCAGCAGTATTTGTGACTTCGAGTGACGCCAACTCAGCGTGACTCATGTTACGTGACTAAAGCCATCTAGCCAAAAAAGCAGTCAATATTTTTTCCATAACTCCATATTTACATTTTAGTATCTGTGTCTTTCAGCTATTCAGTGAAAAATAGTTGTTTATGTTTGCAGTTATCTAAAAACCTCTTTACCGACCCGTTAGTCCTCTAATATCTACCCGGTCTAGTCACTGTAGATTATTTCGGCATTACGCCATTTCTTTCTGAATTCGTCTCAATCAAATCATAGATACCGCGTAAGAAACACCTGCTGCATATATATATATATATATATATAGGAGCTCCATTCGATGCAAAATACGTCATACCGTACGAATGACACATCTAGTTAATGGACGAGGTTGAGTTTAGAGTTCCCCATAGAACTTAAAAGGGCCCCGCTCACTTTGGAGGTAACGTTTGTGGACGTTGCCATGACAGCACGCAGTATCGGCTGCTGCTGAGAGTAAGTAAAATGGGCGTAGGTGACGGTCGTCTAAGCTGTTTTGATTAGGCCCTCCGGGTCAACAGACACCGGTGTCCCGTATAGTTCCTGCTGGAAGCTCTGTTGTTGGTGTGGTCCCGTCGTCAATGCAGGAGCGGGCGAGTATCCCTCGACATATCTACCGTGGAGTATAAATGCTATAGTCTATGCACATAAACAAATCGTACCATTCTAATAACTCGTAAAAAATACCCGCTGCGGACGAAGACGCTCACTTGCTCAGCAAATATCAGAAGGCTGTCTATATGCTCGTGTTTTGTACTATAAAATAATCAGCTATATCACCAGCTTTGGACCATTGTTTAGACTTTTGCTTCGAAAGCCCCTTCACGAAACTGGAGCGATGCCCACCGTCATAGTCTATAGCTGCCTAACTGTTAATTTTTCTATTGAAATCAAAACGAAATTTACGCTAATGGCGTCGGAGGAATCAGCAGCGGTTCTTGCGTAGGCTTGTTATCCAAAGGTCTACAAAATCTGCTTGAATTAATGTGATCGATGTTCGATGTATATAGCTTCACAGTGTCTCATCTTCACAGTGTGGAAGAACCACATTTTGATTCGCAATAAAGATGAGGAGAATTTGAAAGTTGTACGGGATTACCAGGATGTACAAACCATCAAACGATATTTTGGCAATGGTGAAATTAAAAACTTGTTGTCAAACCCTCTGCTGGTGGTCCTTGTTAGGTAATATCGAGCCTTAATCAAATAGCTTTTGACTACTGCTAAACTATAGAAGCCATGTATCTTGTTTTAAGTAATTGATGACTTCGTATTTATACTCAATGGATTTAATGGTGTATTGATGCACGACATATTTGGATTAGAGAGAGCCTGAATCTTCTTTTTCTAGCCAAATTTCTGGCCGATTCACGCTAGTGAAGTGTATCTCGACAGCCTGAATGACAAGCGTGTCCAGTATATGTCAGATAACATAATACGATAACGGCGAGATCGATAATTCCGTTGATCAGAGTGCCATGCAGAGCTCTGTGAGGAACAAGTTAGGCAGTTTCCTCACAGCAGCTTCCCAATGTTATATACTGTATTCATAATAAGTGAGTAAAAGTATATTGAAATTTTGCTTAATTTCAACGCCAGCCTTTTCAGAGGACTATGCTATTTTGGTTGTTACTGTCCGACGTTTGTTTGAGCCAAGTATTATTACTATATGTTGCTATTATACATATAACTTTGTTGTGTCTCGATGAAGCGCATCGATCGCAAAAGCCTCTATGGTGACAACTAAAAATTAAGCGTCACTTGGTCTCTACTACTCAATTGTTGGTCACAGGTATTTTTTAATTCATTGCTGGAAAAATGAAAAGTATTAGACCTCAAATAGTGTTTGAGTTCCACATTGAGTCAACTTCGAGGACCGATGTGTATATTTGAATTGAGTCGCACTCGGGCTTGTCTAAAATTTTTCCTTATCGCGTGTGTAGTTTGTAGTCATATGTCGGTATTTCTCGGTTTTCACAAATCATACATACAACTGAGGACACCATGGTAGAAAAGTCTCCTTGAAATACATATCTATAAAATCTCCCACAGTCAATGCGTGATTATAACACTATTGTTATTTTATTGCAGTACCCCGCCAGCAGCGCGGCAGATATAACAAAAGAAAGAAATGACTATGTTAGGTTTTCCCTAAACGTTTTGACTATGTACGTTCAGCCAGTGGTATCTATAGATAACTATATAATGTTGAGCTTAGCATTGCCTTTTGTGCTCCTAGCTCATCCAATTGGTGTACTTGTGTTGAAAAATTAGTATCAATGGCGTCCGGATACGCGGAGCTCGATTAATGCTCATGGACGTTCCGGCCTAACGGTGCGCGATCGGAATAGGATTATTATGCCAAACCATTCTTCCTAGTCCTATTATTAACTACGTAAGCTTACTTCTATCTATGTACAACATCCTGCATCCTATTCATGGCGTTCTCTGTTCGAAAGACTAGCACAGATATTTATAAAGTCCACGAGCCAAAAACGTCCTTTGTAGCTTTTCAGCCTAGTGAATCTCATAGGCAGCTATTTGTAACTATCAATATCAACTGTTTCCGTGCCTTCTAAGGTATAATACTCTTGATGGTTCAATCTTTTGGTGTAGTCTAACGCTTGTAATGTGTTGACTATCTACAGGCGCTCGCACCGTGGGGCACAGTTGAAGAGGTGCGCTTAAATAAGCGTAGTGACCGAAAGGCAAAAGAAGCCGTCGACAAGCAGGATGGCCTTAAGACGAAAGATGAGACTCGAACGATGCGTGCCGAGAAAAAAAGGAACAGCACAGAGTTAGTATGGTGTCGAAACGGCCTCCATTTTGTACTGGTTTACTTAGTCTCTTAGGTAGTAATAGGGGCATTAAAAGAAAGTACGTGTTAAACGATATGAATAAGATAAACAAGGGAAGCGCACAACAATATTCGAGCCTTTAAAAAGTTGTAGGTACACACTTCGCGCTGATGTGAAGATATACACTCAACTGGAAAACAATCCCAAGGAGAGTTGACAATAACGATGAGCATTGCCGGAACTATATATATATATATATATAGTTACTGAGGAAACTCCAGTATATCTTCATGGCAAAGCCGTATTTATATATACACAATTGCGATATTATCTGAAACACCAGATCGTTCAGTATGGAACGTGGCATGGTGGAAACGCAGAAATCTGTGGTATAAGAGGTTACGAAATTTCCAAATGTCATTTCGGCATCATGTTAAAATTGTAGTAATTTTCAGACTAAAAAAAATGTTCATACCATGAAAAAATGGCAATTAGTACTGACAAGCATGGTGGAATACAAAGAGCCTTCGATTGTACCCCTTGCATTTTTACTACCGTCATCCTTGTTGTGTATTATCGATCGTTGTAGAGCAGCAGAAATGATTTATTTCCGTTCATTAATCTTGGCTGCTTAATGCGGAGTTCCTTCAACCGGTAAATTAGGACTTATTTAATGCACTTAATCACCGATAAAATTTTACAGCTATATATTCGTTTCGAGAAGACACGTCGTCAATTTGGGGGCATCCATCCACTGGCTGGCCTCTACGATTTTCGTTTTTCATCGTAAGTTACAGTTCGATGGTAGAATGGGTCACTGCCGTAACGCGAGAACAAAGAGGATTAAGTGTCTTCACGTCTCTATTTTTGGATAGTTTCTCAAATTAATTTTCTTTATCTCATCAATTCAACCCAGATAAACAACTATGATATTTTCATACACGAATGCTGACGCGCTTTGAGATAAACCGGCTTTCACCACAGCCCTCAGCTAGTCCTTCTTCACGAGTTCACAATTTCCCTACTCGAATTTTTTAAACTAATAGTTCACGTAGTAAAATCTTCAACGAACGCAAAGCTTCTACGCTGAGCTTGCTTGGCCGTTATAATTTCTAGATGGAGCTCACAAGCGCCGAATGGTTGGTTCCCCACCATCAGCCTGCTGCAAGTCTGAGTGACGATAATGGGAAACACGGCCTCAGATTGTAAAAAGTACAAATATATCCTCAATACATACAAACAAACGAAGTATCATGAGGTGTCGAACCATATAAAATAGAAGTATCGAAACATGTGAGGTTAATGTTTGTTACGTTTTATTCTAAACCTGTTATAACAAAGCTTCTTTAATTTTCTTATTTAGGTCGAAGAGCAAATTATCTTCAAGTAAAACAGGTACAAGCGTGCCGGCTGCATCGAAGATCTACTCAAGTGGTAGTAGTTTTCTTCTAAAATTCGCAAATTAAACTGTTTACGCCGTATTTATGCAAAAATAAAAAAAAAGCTAGTCACAGATATCGTGTAGATAAATGTGCACTACTAGAAGATTTTTTGTTATCTTTACAAATGCTTAGGTTTATGTAGTGCGGTTTTCAGTTTAGTACAGTCTTGTTTCATAATAATGATTTCGGTTTCTCTCTATGCATGCATGTTGGGATGTAGAGTATCGTTGATATGCGTATGCTCAGAAGATATGGCATGCTTCTGTCGGAGGTCTCACTATCGATGCTTTTCGTGTGCTAGCCGCTAGTACCAAGTTCATTCCTTACCATGATCATTCGTTTTAAACGATCGCAAAGAGAGATTAATGCTAAAAGTCTAAATACTATTACAATTACACTTTTAAACACTACAAAAAAACAGAATCAGGATCTAATGATAACCTGGTTCGTCCACCTTGTCTCCCTAAAAGGTAAAATGAGAAATTCGAATTCGATAAATCAAAGTAGCAGAACGTCGCTAACAGGCAAAAGTTCAACAAGTTCCCATGGCACTACAGCGAAATCGGGTGCTACCAATGCTCTAAAAAGCTCAGACAGCGTACTTAAAGAAAGTGACCTACTGAAAAATGGGATAAGGAAGTTCAAGGAGGCCACAGATAAGAACAATGATGTTAAACAGCGACACAAGGAGGTATGTATTTAAAAATGATTCCTCTCACACATGAACTTATGAGTTAGAGAAAGCTTCTGTCTTCATCGGCAATAGCTTTCATCCGTTCTAGCATGAGTGTTGACCAAATGATTGTTTATAGCCGTTGACGTGCAGTCTTTTTAGGATAGCGCCTAAACATTGACAGCTCGGACATTGGAATCGATAATAGTATAATGTACTATAAAGGTTAAAATGGTGTTAGGTATTAACGGTCATTAGAGGACCGACCTTGTGTTATGAGATAGATACGATTTGGGCTCACTTAGAGTTTTGCGGCTGTCCCATTAATGTGATTTCCCTATGAGATAGTTAACAATTACTTTTTTCATGGCCATTTGCAAACGGACGATAATGCTTTCCTTTCTACTGACTAATCAAGCAGAATAAATTTAATCAAACTTGTGGATCTTGAATTATGAGCAAAAAGTAAGCGATCGACAAGACAAGATATTAAATTTGCTTGCTAAATGCTAAATATAACCTTTGTTTTAGACAAGGGAACATGGCAACAAAGAAAAATACGGGCAGTCTTCGTCGGCTGCTAGGAATTCATCAGCCAACGTACGCAATAACATATCGGTAAGAAAAGATCAATGAGAGTGGATTTACTCGTTTTTAATTTGTCTTTTTAAAGCAGAACACCTATCGAAGAAACACTCGACCAAAAACAATTTTGGGACTGTTCGAAAGAAAAGACAGAAGCCAATGAAATCAAATTATTTACAAAATTGAAACTGTTTTGTACGACATCAGTATGGTACAAGGTATCGGTATTACGATGCATAAGTCTGAAAAGGAGCCCGGTTTAGCAAATCCCGTTGTGGCCGAAAATCATGCACCTTAGTAAAAAATATTCTTATGTCTATAGTGAAAAGTATGGATATACTTGAGTCAGTATAACTCGTATAAAATGGACGAGGTACGACATCTGGTAGGCACGTTGTTTACCAGGATAGCTTTCCGTTTCATTTAGAATGAAAAAGTCAAGCCAAAGGTGCAAGAGAGCCGTAACGGTAAGGCCGTTACTCAAAATGCAGAAAAAAGACCAGGAACGTCTGGAAAATCTCGCCGAGGAAGCACAGCAACCCATGAGAGCTTCTCCCCTACTTCAGCCAACCGAAATTCAGATTCCGACAACCGAAAAGCCGTGAGTGACAACCTTTCGCGTCTATACATCTGTAAAAACCTTCATTGAAGTTGCTCATAATATTCCAATAAGATTGTTACCGACAAGCGTATTAGCCTGGGAACAAGCCATAACTAGAACACGGCCAGATCTTGTTTGCGCTCTGTTAATTCCGTTTTTCTTTGATTACGCTCTTTCGGCCGGCACTTGTAGGAGGCCAGACTTACAAACAGCCTAGAGCGCAATAGTAAAACTAGCACGTCGGATCGTTCAAAAACCTCGCAGAAGAGCGAACTTGGCCGAGCTTACGGTGAAGCGTCAGCAAATCGAAGGAGCACTGGATCATACGGCTACGATAACGGTGTTTCGCTACCTAATAAAGGCGTTGAAAAAACTGGCAATACCACGGAAAACGTATATTTCATTATAACATATGTAGTTAGTATAAAGATATAATTATAAACATCAGAAAAGTGTCGCTGGACAACGGAGAAACATTTAAATGGCTTCATTTTATCTATTACTATGGGTCATTTTAAAACTCGTACACAGCGTGATATAAAAATTCAACATGCAGGTTCCTTTGCCTGGTACATGTCATAGATTATGTTTGGTTATAAGCACCGTGTGCTTCCTATGAAGACTAAATTATTGGCATTTGATGGCACCTAATTTCACTGACTAAAAGCAAGCGCGTAGTGTAATAGATTCTGTCAAACTTTATTTCAAGCTCGTTAACGGATATGACGGGCTGACTCCTGGTGGAGAACGGGTTGGATCGGGCCGATACTCCCGCAGCAATTCAGGTTCCGAGGCAGAAAACTACTCGGACGACTTTAGCAGTTATGGTTCCGATTTCGAGTCGGATGAAAACGGAGAGGGTACAGTGACAACCAGTAATTCTAATGAGGAGATCGGTAAGAAAATGTCGCATCGATCTTCCTTATTCTGAACGAAACTCAAGTAAAAATAAGAAATATTTACAGATGTTCATTAAAGTAAACAGACAATAAAGCGTATAGTTTACGTAAGTAGCTGTTCTGTTGAGCCTAAATATGTAATGTTGTGAAATCCCAAGTGTAAAGTATAATAGTGTTTTTTAAATGAATGTTGCAGAACCGCTTCGAAAACAAGTCCAATTTCAAGTATCCGAGCCGTCACCCGAAAGGTGGCGACCCATACCACCCACAACACAAAAACCTCAGTCAAACGGTGAGTATCAAACGTGAATCTATATCAAACGTCCTAATTACTGAATACAACAAATTAAAAAATGTTAATATTATCATCCTTTCTTTAGGTATTAACACAATTTAGTTACAAATTAAAAGGTTCTAAGTGGTGTAACATTTACTCTACTAATTCATTCTAAAGTAACTAAATGTGGTCTACGGCAGAACTTCTTTTGGTCTGGTGGTTTCTTTCGTCTTTAAATAGTAATCTGTGTATTTTCCAGTCTACGTGTGGACATTAAATTGAGTTACCCATTACAAAGAACCATGAAAATTTGATGTATTCGCTATTTTTTTTTCTGTGTACAAATATTTCGACATCCTTTTCTTGCTTTTTTCAGGAAAAAAGGAAACTGATGAAAATATAAGAGCGCACGAGATTCTATCGTTTATCCACCTCGACAGGTCAAAGCATTTAGCACTTCATTTCGGTAAATAATTTCATTACTATTATTTGTCATCTGCTATAGACTCTTTGATTTGATGCTGCAACTAAAGATATGAATGCTGGTACCTGTCATAGACCCACACTGCTAAAGTTCGACATTTATCTTATATAAAGAATCACGTCGTTTAACAGGTTTATTGCCCTTGAGCTCTTAGTTTACCTTCAAAAATACATAGACAGAGATAGAGAGAATATAGCTTCATCTAACTTATCAATCTATTTATTATCTAATTTTTGTTTGAATATATTAATTTATCACAGAGGGCCTTCAGTATGACAACTATATGGCAGCGTTCGGAGCATGTGACCGCCGGCAGAGAGCGACGCAAACAACAGAACGAGTTGAAGACGAATGTCAAACCGAGCCCAGGCTGATTCGTGAACTTTGGACCCAGCACCCCGCCAAGGGTATACAAGGCCCAGTCAGGGGTAGGCCATTAGAATATTTTACTATTCGAATAATAGAAGACTTGGCTATCCAAGCAAATGATAAAGTGATCCCTGGTGCAGCTATGTTAATCAGTATTTAAATTATTACTATGAGGTCTGAGTGCCAACTGAAAGCCGCAAGGAATATGAATCTTGATCAAGGATTTTCTCATGAGCTAGCTCTGTGTGTTACAAGTAATTGTTGAAAATTGAAGAATAAAATTTTCGGACAATATGAACCCACACGTGTCTATTATATGTTATGTTGGAATAGGATCGGGGGTCGGAATCGTGCGCGTTGTAGACGCGCTTGCATTGTCACGATTCGTGCAGTCGGCAGCCGCTGTCATCCTCGAAGTTATTGAAGAAGATCTGGACGTTAGCGCTAGAATGAATATCAACATTTCATTTACGGGGAGCGGGATTAATGGTCTCAGTGTTACGCGGGTAAGGAGGTACCAAAAGTCAGTTTAGATCGAATGTGTCTACTTTAGGTATTATAGATGGGTATATAGCCATAAATCAAACTTATGAAAACACTTATTACCGCGTAAACGACCGCCAGGCAAATTCATATAGCTTTATTTAAGACGAACCGAAAATAATAGTGTTTTTTTGCAGGTGTACTGAAAATCATTGCACGTTTTTTGATCGTTGTAGGTGAATTTGCCCCTTTACCACTCACTACCAGTGATTGACGTCGCTACAGCTCCTTCAAAGGCTTCTCGTATAGCATGCGCATTTCAAACCCAGAAAGAAGAGGATAACGGTGTGCCAGAGTGCGGTCTTGGTCTTTGGGATTCAAGGGAACCCATGCAACCGAAAGAGTAAAGTTGTCCTTTGTTTCATTTTCTTTTAAAAGCAGGCGAGATTAATTCCGAACGAAGTAAACGTTGCTACTCTTTACCCCTCAAATAGCTAACGGGAGCGTTCTGTGTCTTTTTAACTCGCTGATTCAGTTGCGTGAGAGCAGAGAGCTGATTGAGTAACTGTCTCGTAACCATCTCATTTACGCATCTGGTTTTTAGGACAATATTCTTAATTAGCTTATCAGTAGCTACCTTAACAGTAGCATGTCGTTGATATAGAGCAGTATGTCGGCTACGTTTAATTGCAAGTGGATTAAGAAGCTATAGCCTCAGCTTTTGTTGTGGAAAAGCCTTTCTTGGACAGTCAAAATTTCTTGATGTCAATTACACAGAGAAGATTCCAGATTGTCGACGAATTAAGTTATTTGCTATGTGTATCAATATTGTTTCATTTGATGTAGGTTTTTGACATGCCGAAGTCCTCCCCAGCGATTAACATGGCTTGGGGACGAGATTGTGGTTGCCGCCTTAGAAGACAGTAGTCTTGCGGCCTGGGACCTGCGTCGCACTACATCGTCCATTACGCCGGCCGCCGGTTTTAGCAAGTAAGCTCGCCTTGTCGTCTGTACAAATTCGCTACGGCTGTTATCGTGTAGCTTAATTTGTGTTTAGATGTAGAGGATACGTATATTATAATACACGTTATTACGACTCAAACCATTAAAATGGCCAATTCGTTGAAAGAATTCATTCCCGAAAACCTTTTGTCAGTTGTACGTGTCAAAAGTTCTTTGGTTGTCGTACCCGGTTGAATGGTTCTGATCCGTTTGTGCGGATCTATTTGACTTTCATCTCCACACTATCAACAATACGAAAGATAACGCTCATTCGCGCTTGAACACCGTTGTCAGGCATAGCAGCACTGCAGGACCTATGGCGATTGGCCCCGCATCTCTGATTCCTTGACAACACCTTGTTACCAACTAAATTAGCAACGTGAACATGCTTTAATTGGCTCTAAAAAAATCAGAAAGATTATTTTGCATGACCTTTAGATGTATTTATGCCACTTAATGCAGTAAGGCCGTCGTTTTCAACATAGGTTGCTGAGAAATACTAGACATGTAATGACTGTGAAGGCCATAGCACTTACGATCATATATTTTGACAAGGCACCACACTCGACCCAAATGTACAAGTATTTTTCATATTTGTCTGAGGCCTCTTTAAAATCAAATATAAGTGGCTGTTTCTGTATTTGGTTCTCGGATGGAATCAGCTGGGGTGGATTGATGGTGCCGCGACGAGCGGCAGCGTTCAGCTCAGCATTGGAAAGTAAAGAGCTGTGCCGGATCGTTGGCTTATGTTCATTGACAACAAGGTAATGTGGGAAATTGTCAAAATTGAATTCTACGAGCAACTGCTCAATAGAACCTTTAAATTAGACATAAGGATAATTTGATGTGATGTCTGCATAAAAACAAAACTTCTCTATGTTACGTTATTTATTTTCTTGAAACCACTCGCGTTTAACCATCTGAAACACAAAGGTCGATTAACGTTGTGGATAATGTATGTGATAATCATCTGATGATGATCCAGGCGTGGAGAACTGAGCGACAATGAAGAAGAAACGTCCATAGTTACACTAGACTTCGAAGGACACCTTGTCTTTTGGTCGTTGTTTCATATCCAGGTACAAGTGTAAATAGATAAATAAATTTTAAAAAATTGCTAAGAACAGTTATTTCACTTGCATAAATCTAATAGAATCCATCCTCCATCCAAATCCATCATGCAGATTGAGTTGCATCTAGCATTAACTTGTAATTTGCCCAACGAACTCTATGGCAATTAAATGATAAGTTTCACCTCTAAGAATATTTAACAAGCTAATTGTCTCGATATACAGGAAACTGACAACGCCCTCGACGATCTCATGGTAGCGCCACAATCAACGATTAAGCTCGTCTGTTCAGCTAGAATAAAGCTTTCGCTCAACAATTTGCAATTTACTGCGCTTTCTGTTATTGGTAAGATCTCTCAAACGTTCCGATTTCTTTGCATCGGCCTTAAAAAAATGTTTCAGGCTTTGGTTACTTTTCTCATGGCGTTTGATGCACAGATCAGGAACTCTTCATTGGTCGTGATGATGGAGGGGTTTTCCATTTAAATCGTCATGCAACGCCAAAGTTCCCTAAAGCTTACACTGCCCGACCAACTGGCGCGAACGAGGTGGAAGGTAGCTATCATCATTATACGTGTGTGTCCATATCTATCTGCTTTTACATATCATTGGTTTATTCGAATTTGGTGAACGAAATTGAGAGCTATTCGGTAATATAGCTACTATAATTGTTACAAAAAATGTCTTATTGAAGAAAACAAAAAAAAAAATGGTATACTATAATATAACTCAGTTACGAATAGAGAATCTAAGCAATTTACACTCATTTAACTTCAGTTCTAAGCAGAGAAAAGGCCTGCTTCGCTTCAATATTCCTATGGGTTTATGATACAACTGAAAAAACAAGCCGAACCGAATTCATTTGCAGTGCCGTCCGGAGCCGTAACCTGTCTGTGTGGGGTTGGGCGCTATTTAGTAGTCGCCAGTAGCGCCACAAGGGACAGCTCTACCCTGAGGATATTTGACCGGGTCTCTGCGTATCCCCTCCGGACAGTTACACACTGGGCACGCGTGAGCAGCGTACTAGGTGTTTCCATGGGATTAGAGGTGTGTTGTTACTAGAACTTCGCTTCATTGTTTTTAATGAAATATGGCATACATTTAGATAGTGCCCAGTTGTATACTGGAATAGTTCGTATGATCGAGGCTTAGGTATGGGACTCTTTCGTAGGAGAACGTCTGATAAACCGCGTCTACTAAATTTTCAGTTCTACCTAAAAAGGTCGCCGAAAACACTTAAGGTAGTGACTTAGTCTAGATTTTAGCACAATCTCTGATGAAACAACAGTAATCCACTTGTCTCCATTTCATCTGGTAATGTAGCAAACTACAACGTCTTCTACGGCGTTATTGGTCAACGCAGACTATCAGCTCTGTCGATTCGATCTCAACTCCACCAGTATTGAACTACTCTATGAAAAGTAAGTCGAACTCACGTAACTAACTAGCGACCCATATTGGTATGTCTCGAATATTTCGAGCTTTACGTCCTGCATTGATATTAAGCATTACTTCAGACAAGTGGCTCCCAAATAAAAACGTTTTTGCCATCAACCACAATCAATGTATGTGCTAAATAGTAATTTCATAGTTCAATATAAATTCAATATGAAAAAAATATAAATAAAAATAATAATTTTTATGTTTGGCTTCTGTTTTTTAAATGATTTTTTGCTGTCTGATTGAAAGGAGCCTACAACTGAACATTGCGTCCCGTTAGATTAGTTACCTCAAAAAAAATTAGATAATAAATTAACATATTTTTGCATACCTTCAGTGTACAGTCCCTGAGCATTCATAAAGCTACAGACATGAACGTCCTCGTAAGTACAATATCTATGTATATAATAATGTAATCGATAAAAAAACTATATTTAATTACATTTCCTGGTTATTCAACTCAACACACATTGTTACTTTTTTTTATTTTTATGAAAAACCATTCCATCATGCTAGTAGGCTCTTTTGAGGAGCATATCAGGCTTGATGCTAATTATCTGGCGTCTGCACAGTGAGACTGTAGTTTATCCGATAAATCCTCTGCTTAATTACAGTTAATCGGTCGCGTGGATGGAGCGTTAGAGGTACACACTTTGTCTTGAGCACGCTGACCTTCCAGTGTGTTAGTAGAGCCATAGTGATGATACTGTCTGAATAAAGAGGAACTAAAAAGGACATAACATGAACTATATTATTAAAAACAAAACAATTATGGCACAATAATATTATACCAACGAAGTCGACAGTTAGGCATGTTTTGAACAGACAACAAAATATTAAAACTTAAACGGAAAAAGAAGCTAAAAGGAAGTAAACAGATGTTGCGGTTTCGTGGTTACGATGCATAGTTCTTGTATATTTAGGTATTCTAGAAGCCAGCTACTTAGAAACTATTGATTTTCCTTATGCGAATTGCAGTTTTTCTCGTTTGCGTTAAGAAGCGTCAATTTCATCAACTTAAATCACTAAATAAACATTACTTATATTGAGAAACATTTACTTTACAGATAGACCTTTTTTGCACCTAAGCTAGTAAAACATTAAAGAAAGCAAGACCTGTTATATAATCTTCTGGTCATAAAGTATAGTTCGCTGTATAATTTCATCTATCAGCAGGTAACTGTGCGGGTAACAGTAATTAGGAGGTCCGCTTCCTCTAAGCTATTTAGCGTCCACTTCCGTCATCATAACGTGGGTGGCCTGGGTCTATTAAATACGATTGACAGGATTACCCCCTACGATGTCATTGCCATAGCCTAGCATCGTCAATTGAAAATAATTGGCTTTTTTTTTTTTCTAAACTCGCCTGCATATTGAAAATGCTCATTTTTCATAGTCGTGGGGTATTCGCACCTGAAAATTAGTGTTCTGTTACTGCTACGCTAAATGAAATACTAAGTATCCTAAACCGGCAATCACATTTAATCATAGGTTTCATGACTTTAAAACGTTTTTTGTATTAGAATCGGGGCAGATACGTTTTTTTTTATACTATTAGTTTCTTCAATTACAGTGTTCCAACTATTACATGCAATAAATTTTCCTATCCATCTCCCACAAGGTTTATATGTATATACATATATGTGCTGTTTTCGTTGAGATTTACATGATAATTCCTTTTCAGTTGTATTTTTATTTGTATCAAGTATATCGGGGTCAGTAATCTTACTCATATCACAATCCTGCTGCACCCCTACCATGTAAGCAAAGTCGATACACTCTTACACCTCCGCTTCCCTCTGAGACCCATTTCGTAAATAGTGATCTTGGTAAATAGTTAGAACTGGGTTGTCATCAGTTCAGGACCAGTTGTGCCTCTTAAAAGCAATACTACAGAGGGAAGTCTAAGGAGCAAAGAACAAAAGCGGAGATCCGAGCAAAAAGCTGGAGAGAAACACTGCGACGGAGCAACGATGGCTTAAACACAAACACGGCTAGTGAAATAGACAGGCCTGGATAGAGGCGACATGCGATTCGTACTGAAATATGCGAAGACGCCATCAATAAAACGAAGAAGGACGAAAGATGCATTCATTCCCCGCTGTTGGATAGCAGCGTCACTACCAGAAAAATATCGCGCAGTAAAGTGACTGTCCGACCGTCTACTGGCGATCAATGAATTAGTAGTTCTGGACACAGGAAAGACCGTGGACGAGCCGTTCGGTCCGTTTTTCTATGAGATGAAAGGTATAGTAAACGGCTCAAGGCCTCTTGTTGATATTACTTTGGCCAATAGCGGAGCAATTCTGCATCTAGCTCTGGGGACAACCACCTGTTTCATCCCGACCAGTTAGATAGCATATGACCAGATTGTCTTGGAGCTGTAAACCAATTGTCAAAAGATTATTTACCTCGAAATATCTGCTACGAAAGTCTTATGCGCTATTTGTAAACTACTTTCAGCAAAGACGTGTAAAGTGTCAGCTCATTTTATTATTGGTAATACGCGCTCATGCTTGGCTGGCTAGACAGGATTCAGTAGGATAATTAGGCCGTCCGTTTAGACTAGATGTGACAGTCAGATGCTCTAGGGGGTCTCGCGATGCCCTCTCAAAAATGGAGAGAAAGACTCATTCGCGCGCAGCGGTTCGCAGTTCCTAGCAATCCAGAAAGACCCAAAGTTGAAACAGAGACAGACATTTGCTTCTACGAAAGCCCTTAAAGGGAAGAAACGCAGCACCACGGAATCAAACAGAGTTATACAGGTTTTACACTCTAGCCCGCGTTAAGAACGCCAGTATCTTAAAATAAAGGTGCTGATACTGTAAAATTATGTGGTATACGATAGTAAAAAGAGTATCTATCGACAGAGTTAGTATGTGTTAAAATTGGCAAATAAATCAAATAGATGCCGTTCACTTGTCTGCCGACGAATGTTTCAGCAGACCATTTTATACTCCTTAGTCTATTTTGTGGTGTGAAAAACAGTGATAATATCAATAGACGGACCTATGGTAATTATATAAGTGGCTATACTAATGTCATTGTGTTGGATATAGACTGGAAGTAGGTAAGTGAATAAACAGTCCCAAGAGCATGACTAAAAGTCTATGCTTTACGTAAATGCAATGAATTCTATACTAGGATAATATAGCGCTACTGTGGCACTAACGTAAATGAATATTATAGAATGAATATGTTTAAGATTACGGCCAGTCTTTGTTCCCTCTGCTAAGTCATAAACCCCAACCAGGCTAACAGGAGTTCTATTTTAGCTTTTCAATAGTGACATTGACTGATAAAGCATTACGATTTATGGAGCATATCAGTAACGTCGAGCTTTGTTTTTTATTGTGAAACATACAGCCAGTTAATAACTAAAATGGTCAACGTCCTTCTGAGTAATATCCTATACGTCCGCGACAGTGTTTGCCAACGAAAGAGTTGACTCTTCGATTCGGAAGCGGATAATGTAGAACTGACGTCGTACCAACAAAAAATAGCACTAACCAATAATAAACTCATCCAGATAGAATAGCATTTAGATATCGGTCTTCAGCTTGCTTGCGATACAATCGAAAACTTCGTACAGCTCAACGCTAGGTTCAACCGTGGATGTCTGAAATGGTTTTGAAAAGTTTTAAATATCACAAAAATAAATGGCAGTTATTAATATTTTTGCGTGCTGTTCTGCTTAAATTGAGCTAAACAACCGGCTAAGCACGTTCAAGATGGCTTGCTATGTTATCTTTAGCGTTTAGTAGTTATTTCACAATTTATTCTGGCTGCGTCTTCTCTGAATGTTAGGAAAATATACCTAATGTACGGTACAGCTTAGAAGAAAACTCTTCTGCGAATAAATGCTTCAGCTAAGTGTTACTGCCATTTTGTGTTGTTCTAGATGGTTAGAGTTTTTCAACAGGCAAAACGTGCCCAGTTTCGAAGTTTGCCCATTTCACATGGCCCTAAATACGGCACTTATCTGATTCAAATCAGCTGGCGTCAAGTAAACGGGATATAGCTAGTGGCCCATGTATATTAGAGCTATTCGAAGTAGGATGTAGCGTCTTTATACAGTCCCGACAAACACACTTCTATCTGCTGCACACAGCCAAAGCTACCCGCTGCTACCGCTGTCTTTTATTAGGCTTCTCACGTTCCGCGCTTCCCACTAGCTCTAACAATCTGTAAATGAGGCTATCCGATAGAGTCAAGCTTTATCATGTAGCCATTACGTCAGCAGTTTGCGTTGACTTTTAACCGGCGTATAAGAGAGCTTAGATCAGAACCTGTATAGTAAACCTGTGGTTTTTTTATCTTCACGCCAACTTACGAATCGACTTAAATATCCAACAACAACGTTCAACGCCGGTCCAGCATAAAAAGGGTGCGTTATTTTATTAAGATATTTTAATTTGTTACTTCTTATAATGCAACGCGTGCCACTACATCGAATACTAATAGTTCGCCTGCTAGAAAAATACCCTACTCAAACGAACGTTTGATGCAGTTACTTCATACAGAAAAAATCATCCCGATTTTTAGGCACCATATTTCTTTAGATTCAAGGCACCATTTAAGTCAATCCTAGGGATGCTTTCAACGCCCAGTGTAGCCATCATGCTTGCTTATGTTAAACCCACCGAGAAGTTCGGTTCATTTCCGGCCTTCCGTAAATGACAGCCTTTGCGCAATCTTCGCGTTTAGCTTTACGAGCTTCTAACCGATTCTCACCTATCAAATAAAATTGCTTGCAGTAGATAAAGTTATTATATTTCTTCTAGGAGTTAAATATTTCACTTCTTATTGAATGAATACCTCAATACATTTGCTACATATAATTAGAAGGTGCGAGATTCCAGCTATTTTATAGTCAATGCCAGCGTCAGTCGATCAGGGGAGTTTATAGGGTCATTCCCTTTAGCTGAGGAACACGGCACGTTTTTCTTTTCTGTTGTCATTAGGCTATATCGTAAAATACTTGATTAATCTTTGTGTCACCTCAAACTGACTTGTGACTCTAGAGTGGATCCGTTAAGAATTTTTTTCAGATTCTAATTACCAAAATATCACATGTTCAAAAGCCACGCATTGACTTCGAATCAAGTTTTACTTATAAAATAAAACATACATATAAAATCTCTCTTTCACTTTCAGGCGGGTTATGCTTGCTCAAGCCAACATTGTTTAAAATTGTATTTCATAAGTATTATGCGGTTCGATTGGACGACAAAGGTTACGTTCAATTTTGGATCTTTAGCGCAAATTAGTAGACTCTTTCCAATCTAAAGATGCTGAACAAATGACAGGCCATTAAAGGTAACACGGCATTACCATAAGTCTATCATTATCCGTTCTGCAAAAAGCCCGCGACGTGTAATAGCACATTCTCTTTAGGAAGACATTTGGCTTGCGCTCTTGTTGGAGAGAAAGAGACCGGGAGGACCCGTCATGGAACAGCAGTAAAGTCGATAGGAAAGTCAGACTATTCAATATATGTCTGGGAAACGGTGCAAGATTAATACGTTCACGAAAAAAAGATAAGATTCGAAGGCAACGGCGGGCCATTCACTTTATAAGACCCGCCGCCAGCTCGGTCAGGTCGACAGCCAAGGGACTCCTGGAGGACATTCTCTTCGTAAATAGTATCTCTATGTGAATCAAGAACATCTACGCTTGCTGTATTCTGATTGTTCTCTAGCTTGACAACAATAGGTGTCAACAAAATAGCTCTTACGAAACTTTCGGAAAAATTGAACGAGTAACGATATAACGTAAAAGGTACCCAACTAAGTACTCAAGACATTCTCGAAATGATTCTCAGAGTGACGAAGCTCTCAAGAAGAAGGCAGATCCTTCGGGCCTTCTCCAGCGATACTAGAATTAACGCAGGTAATTTTCGTTAGCAGTTGTGGTGTACACGTCTATTCTCAGATTTAGAACTAAATACTAAAGATAATATCACAACGTATCGTATCAGAATGCAGAATATAGTGCTTTATAGTGTAAATGATTTGTATCCAAACGGCGTTTTCCTATCTATGGCCAAAATCTTACGCAGCCAGTATTAGCAGATCTAGTTTCTAGCAAATAATATGGGCTACATAAGATTGAAAGCCTTAAAACTTTAATCTTCAGAGAAATGGAATGCAAACAACAGAGCACTTACCTATCCATCTTATCAATATATTCCAACTTGAGCCCAATCCAGTAAATCCTCTAGAGCAACAGAATAAAGCACTTTTTCCAAATAACTTCCTTCATTCATACAAATTACATTCCTGGATAACACAATAGAATACAATCAAATCGTCCCTCTTAATACCCTACTAATGCTTAATAGTATAATAGAAAGTATCAATAATATGATAGATGATGTATGCTTTGTAGCATGAGCCATGTAGCAAACTGTAGGAGAATCAATTATCCAAATTAAAACTCAGTGTCTAAGCCGACGAGGACGACTTTCGTTGAAGCGAACTCGCAGTATTCTAATAAAGACGGTTTTAATTCGCTAATCGTTTGGAACAAGCCATTGGAAAAATATATGTGTAAAGGTAAGGTTCCGAGACCTTTAAAAGTTGTTTCGCTAAAATGAACGGCGTTGCTACTACCCTAGCGAGTGATCATCTAACCAGGAAGTCATATGCATACTACGTATGCATTGTATATGTGTGTATAGGGTTATGTATTCACGACGCATCAACGCTGCAATGATACACTACATCTAAGTCACATGTACAGCTCTGTGCGCCCAGTTGTACTTCCCAAATCCTTTGGCCAGTTATGGGCAAAATATCAAAAGGGCGAGGTTTGTATTTATTGCCCCGCTTTAGTCGCTCACGGAGAGTCCACATTCAACAAAGTGTTAATATAATAGCTGAGGATAAGAAGCTGAGGAAGCCCAGGACTCAACCTTCCCATCGATCGCAACAGCTGGGTTTATTGCACGGTATTACCTGATATGTAGCGTATGACGTTCAATACTATACAATTCAGTTACATCAAGAGGTAGGGCCCACTGATCGTGCAAAGCGTATTACGCTTATTGTATTAATTGAACATTTTGAATTGAAAATCATCTTCCCGGCTGATTCACACTTCCACCGAGTGCATCAGTGAATAAATGGCCAGCCAAATAAGCAGATAAAGAGGCATATTAGAATTCTCATGCCATTTACCAATATCAGGTTCATAGAGCAACAGGTGTCATCGGCACCTGTTAAGGAGACACGCTGAAAAGCTTTCTGTGGTCAAGACTTGATGAATATAACTTAGGCAGTGTTTGGTTCGAATGTGGCAGTATTACCTGCCATTGCACATTCGAAACATTGAAGTTCTCGAAGAAAAAGTTTGATGAATGCACCATTCCGCCGAGCTAGTCACGTCATGACCACCCCGTTAATGCAGATGAAGTCTTTGCTGAAGCTAAAAGGTCATGAAGCATTTTGGTTCTTCGAGCTTTTGTAACCAAACCGAGGCATTTGTCTGAATAACATAACGTTCAAAATATAACGGCAAAAGTAGGATGCCGTTTGTAGGATAATTTGATCTACGGTGTATACGACAGCCGTGCGCCATCTATCGCAGCTGAAATTTATATATTGGTAACAGGTGATTTTATACAATACGTTATTTACTCTAAATAAGGTCTCTGAATGGTATAACATGTCTAACTTTTTTCGGATGGGTTATCTTGGAGATCTACAAAACCCGATGTCCAGTTTAAAGTATTTAAGTTTAAAGTATTAAAGTAGTGTAAAGTAAAGCACTTAACATAAATCAGTTAAAGCTTACCAACAAATTTTATAAAAATTACCAATTTTTACATCACAGATGACTGTAGGCTCCAGCTGCTAGCCGATCAAATTCGTCGGCATGGCCATCTGCGTGCAAGAATTAATCCCTTTGAAAATGTCAAGACCACACTTCATACGGCGTAAGTTGTATAGCTATGAGTTACCTTTATTGCTTGTCTCTATATTTCTGCTTTATACTTGCTACTCATTGATTGCATTTTATCAGAACCAAAGTGGAGCCTCCAGCAAAACCAACGATTGAAACATATTAGATGTAGATGTCGGTTTTTAATTACCGTTTTTTCTTTTCCAAGCTCTCTGGTAGTTGAGGCGCAGTTGTTAGATAACGGCGAAGACTTATTTTCATTATTACGATAGCTTTGTCAGGACAACGAAATTTATACTCACGCTAGAGACATATACAGGTATAAACGAAATTCACATTATCATTAGAGCTATATGATGAATATTTATATGAAGGTAAGAACGGTGTTTTCAGCATTTCTTGCTCGTTATTCGTCCGAATCTGAACAATCTGGGATAGGTGTGGTGCGTGTGAAGGAAAGTCTTACATCATCAAGCTAAAACAAGGATCTCCTTAAGCTAATATTGAACGAGAGTAAATGTTAGATGAGTATATATCAGTGACTTCACTCTAGACGAAACAAATATTTTGGGTCGCTTTAAAGCTTTATGACGTAAGCAAGAACTCGGTGTCGCAATTTTTTTTAACCCACAAATTCAATTTTAGAGCCCTGAGCCAAAGTTAGATCTTGGGATTGGAATGAAACGATCGCAACAAACTTGTGGAGTTCTTCAGCCGCATAACACTTAACCAGCAGCAAACGAAAGACCTGTAAGCAAAAATAGAAAATAAGGATCAGCAAATATTATGCATGAAGTTAGTGTCTTTCGGTAATTTTACACTTAGTAGTAGAACAGTGATTTCAATGGTTACATACAGTTGGTCTAACAGTGTTTACCTATTCACAGATCGGCAGAGAAGATAACTCCGGAAGAATTTGGTCTTCCTCGAAACGGCCTGCTCGAATATGGGGAACAAACTGGTACAATCGACGAATGGTACAAACGAATGTTAGCCACGTATACGGGACATGTTGGAGTCGAATTTATGCATCTAGTAAGAAATACGCTATCTCCTTTAGCTTAACTAGAACGCTATTCTTATTTGACCAGCTAATCATCTGTTACATCCTGTTGATTGTTAATTTTGAATCTAAAAAAGCATTCTGTTAATAAAGGTCGCACGAAAAATACTTTATTTCATTTCAAGAATTTTCTTGTGTCGTAGGAACGCGAGCGACGAGATTGGTTCATTCGGATGTTAGAACGGGAATCTTTTCTTTCGGCAAAACCGCTTCAACCATTCCAGAAGCAGGTGTGTTACATCTGTATAAATCAAGCGTAAACATCCTATAAAAACCGCTAGCTTTGTTTTAGCGTAAAGCTTAAACCTTAAATACATGAACTTGAACTATCTAAGCGACTCGATGTTTCAACATTTATTTAATTTATTGAAAAAATCTACAGGTTTGCAAAGCACTTCTAGAAAGCCAGACTTTTGACCAATTCGTAGCGACAAAATTTGCCACAACTAAACGATACGGCGGTGAGGGAGCTGAAAGCATGAATGCATTTTTCCTTCAGCTTTTCCTGCAGGCCCCTATCTGTAAGTACTTTATTCATTAATATCGATTTTATCCTAATATTATACAGAATAATGGTAACGATACCGTAAAAATACATCAGTAAAATATTTATGTAATGGGCTGTTGTGATCTTGGTTACAAGTTTAGTTCATCATAGCTAATGACTTCTAGCACCGCATACGTCAAGACCTTAGTTCTATGAATTTGTTGAAATAAAACGATTTCATTTATAATACAATCTATGATATCTAACAGTTTATTGGTCCTTGAAGCATTAAAGTTTACTGGCATCAGATATCAGTATGAGCAGCATTAAACATAAGTCGGATGCTGAATGTAATGAATTAATGTCTGTCATTGTCATTATGTAATATCGCACCTGACATGGGTAAATCCGAGCTGAGTATAGCGGAACAACAGCTCTATATTCGTACGGGTGGTATTTTCTTGTTTCTGGTCACGACTCAAGTAAGAGCCTGAATTAGACTAATACGGTTGACAACTTTTTTGTGTGCGCCTATAGGCGGCATAACGGACATTGTGATCGGTAGTCCGCATCGAGGCCGATTAAACCTCCTCACAGGTTTGCTGCAATTTCCCGCTGAGACCGTCTTCCGCAAAATGCGCGGTTTGCCTGAATACGAGACATCTAAGTTTCCTAAGGCCAGCGGTGATGTGCTCAGTCATCTATTTACCTCGGTTTCTCTCCAGGTATGGGCACTGGGTTTCGGAGTGGACTCTTCAAAAATACCCCTGAACCTCTTTTAATAAGCTTTTTCTGGTTCCGGAAATGAAGTTTGTGTGGGAAATGTTTGTGGTTTTCCAGAACCTTCTAGGTTTTAGAATTATCAGGCAACATCTATGCTAATATAAAACCGTAAGAAAAAAATGCTTTTGAAGCCGGCGGGCTTTAACTGTATCGAGATAATTAGATTAAAGCATGCTAACAAACGTCAGTGAATATTTATATTTCAGTGTATGAAACAGTAAAACAAAAGTATTCCTTTTTAAATTTGAAAATCTATGCTCTTCAAACGACTTTTCTTTTCTGTAAATATAGTTAGAAATGTAAAAATAAATGATTGACGTAAATGTTCAGACCAGCAAAATATTATAAGCTAGTCGACTAATCTGGCTGCAGAGTGATCTTCGAGTGAGTCTTTTGCCGAATCCATCCCATCTGGAAGCTATTAGTCCTGTGGTTGTAGGAAAGGCTCGCGCCCGACTTCAACAGCTTCTTGGAAACAATAGTTATTCCCAGGTGAGTTAATGCCCTCTTTGAATTATGTTTCCCAGTAAATATCAACGCGAATGGATAGCTATTTTTAGTTACGTTCAATTATGCCAATTTATAGGTTTGTGACGCACCGAGACACACTAATCCTTGGGTGCTTGCAGTGCAAGTGCACGGCGATGCATCATTCGCTGGTCAGGGTGTCGTCATGGAAACGCTTCTTCTATCCCGTCTTCCGCATTTCAAGACCGGGGGTTCACTTCATCTTATAGTTAACAATCAGGTATCAGGCAGAGTAATTGTTCATGGTTACGAAGCATGGTCACCAGAAGCTGCTAACAATAAAAGGAAAGAGTCAGAACCTCGGATTATTTCAAGTGCGCACTAGTAGCACATCAATGCCTATTTTTTAAAAGCTTCTGATCATTATTTAATACAGTCTGCACAGATTACGGTAAATCACTGCATTTGAAACACTGAACTATATAATATATACGAGTTTATTTTCGATAGTAAAAATAATTTTTCGCGTAGAAGGTTTTATCAAGAATTTTATAAGTTTGAATAAGAATACCTTAACTAATACAGTTTCAGTAAACGAATACTGCTATGCTGTATTACAATATGCATTACATTAAGTTCGCAAGGACGGAATGCTCATTTTATATCAAAAACAGAGTCCTTTACTGCTGGGATGCGGCGAAGGACATAGCTTTAAAATGGTGCAGTCATTTTCATTTTAATCTATTTGCCATGGTCTAAAATTGTCTCTGTAAACCAATCTGATATGGTCGTAGGTTGGCTACACGACGCCAACGGCGCTTGGAAAATCCTCAAGATATAACTCCGATACCATGAAGGCAGTAGATGCACCTGTGCTTCACGTTAATGGAGATCACCCAGAAGCCGTATGCGTCGCTACGCAGCTCGCTCTCAATTACAGGTTCCTATGTATACAGGCCATATAATTCACTAAGTGATGTACATAGTACAACTAAACATATTTGTTGGTTATCAAAGATTTTTTCTAAGTGTTGGATAGATAAATGGATTGTGCATGACTAGATGCCATCCTTTTACCTATAAATTGGTCCCGCAGCGATATCAAGGCTTGCCTTGTTATATATATATATATATATATATATAGTTAATTGTTTTGGGTCTATTAATACGTTGAGCCTTCATCAAACAGTAAGTTTTTCTGTCTTTTACAACTGGTACTTTAGACGGCTGGCTTCCAGTACGAAATGAAGGCGTTTTTAAACAGTGGCGAAGGATATCTAATATGAACTGGTTTGTTAACAACAAATTTATTACCGATAAATCAGCTTGATCTTCGAATTAAAACATTGTTTTTACTAATTTTTTTCGTGGTTGCGGGAACGAAGACAGTCACGAATACATAACCGTGACTTTTATTTGATTTTAAAAATACGCGACATAAAGGTGACAGTCTTTCTTTCAGGCAACATTTTGGTGAAGACATCCTTGTGGATATGTGGTGCTTTCGGCGGTGGGGTCACAACGAAATGGATGATCCCACATTTACAAATCCAATCATGTATCGAGAGATACATGCGAGGCAGTCAGTACCTGACATGTATGCACAGAAGCTACAGGTCCGTAACAATAAATTTTCGAGACATGGGCGTAATTAGTTAAAGCGTACACACGTTTTTTTCCAGAGTAGGGCGTATAGTTGTTGGTGTTTATCTTTCAGTGGCTATAATTTGATCCAAGCATAAGTCTACAACTCATGATGTCGTGGGAGGCTCACTGCAGTTCTTACTGAACTAAAATTCGCAGATTTTGATAAAATTAAAACAGTTTCTTTTCCATTGAAGTATTGCATAGCATTTTTAGCTTTAAATTTAGGAAAAAGAGCTTTGCTTGAACCAGATCTTCCGTCGAAATATACAAAAACATTCTGATCTCTTTTTCTGTATTATAGGATGAAGGTGTGCTTTCCAAAGACGAAGTCACAGCAATTGTATTAGAACATAACGCTCGCTTGGCTGAGTCTCTTGCAAAGGCAGACTCGTATGAAAGCCGTAGCCAAACCTTGAAGGGACGCTGGAAAAACATCGTCCCTGCCCCCCTAGAAGGCCTTATGCGGTTCGATACGGGCTTGCCCATCGAGCTTCTTCAGTACATTGGACTCAAATCCACTGAAGTTCCTCCAAATTTCGTAATTACACAAAAAACATAAATATATGTAAAAATTCAGTCAGTTCTAAAACAGCTTTCTTTCTTTACGATTTGCTAGCATGCCATTGTTATTAAAAATTTCTCTTAGTTAGCTGATTTCAACTTCCAAGTGCTGAGCCTATGTTAAGCGCCTATATACGCTTTCGTCGTTACAGGCAGTGCATCCGCACCTACAGAAGGTTGTAATAGCCGAACGTGCCAAGCGTTTTACCGAAGGCAAGCGCTTCGATTGGGCTATGGCAGAACTTCTTAGCTTCGGTTCGCTTCTTTACCAGGTGATTCATCGTGCTGCACGCAACAGACCACTTATCATAGTTATTAGGTATATATTAGTAAATTGTAGGAACTATCGAGTATACTTTACTTATTACTTAGCTGTCGAATGAGGATTCAAAAGTAGTGGGATAGGCTCCTAAAAGTATTCGCGTTATCGTTGGGCAATCGATGCGAACGTTTGCGAATATATGCACATCTGTCGTACGATTCAGGTATATTTTTTGATTTTTCGTTTCTGGCGAGTATGATGTCCATTGAGAATATGAAGTAAGCTTAATTGTTCCATCGAATCTTTTTTATATAGGGCTATAACGTGAGAATTAGCGGTCAGGATGTTGGTCGAGGCACGTTTAGTCATCGTCACGCAATGCTGTTTGATAACGAAACCGAAGAAAGACTTATTACGCTCAATTCACTACGGCCCGACCAGGGACAGCTCGAGGTAAGCATAGATATTCTAGGTGCAAGAGCACACCGAGCGCGCGCCACCTCTGTTTAAATAAATCTCTTATTTTTAATGATAATCTATATTATTAAAGACGTTTAACGTATGCTGAGCATTTAGCTGTAGGATCGTACTTACGCAATAGTTAGATAAGTATATGTCCATTTCAACAGGTGTATGTGGTCATGCTAGCATTGTAAAAACGCAGTGCTAACGTGCCTTCTGTATACTGTTTACGTTTATTCATTAGGTCGTGAACTCACCATTGAGTGAAGAAGCGGTAATGTCGTTCGAATACGGCTTTTCCTTGGAGTCCCCTAACAACTTAGTCATTTGGGAGGCCCAATTCGGTGATTTCCATAACTCGGCTCAGGTTGAAATTACTTACAACAGATTTGTTTTCAAGCATGCAAAATAATATCTAGCTCATTTAGATATCACCCCAGTGTTTATATTTATTACTGGTTATACTCACGATAAAGAAGCAGTCGTCGGAGACGCGAAATTCAATACTGTTGTCTAATGATTGTTCCAATCGGCCCATAGGTGTTCTACATGGGTTACTTATAAATATTTATTATATATGTAATAAAGCTTATGGTTTTCCTTTCTCGTGTTGCCCTAGGTCGTATTGGACACATTAGTGACCTCTGGTGAGCGAAAATGGCTCTTGCAATCCGGCATAGTTATTTTGCTACCACACGGATTCGATGGAGCAGGATCAGAGCACTCGTCCTCAAGGATTGAAAGATTTTTACAGGTACAAAAAACCTTAAAATTACACAAATAATGTAGAATTAATAAAGAACAAAGTAAATCGCCGTTCACCAAACATATTTGACAAGTTTACATTTGCATATCTGCCTCATTTTTAAGTCCTTGTTAGTAAACGCCATCAAGATCAATTTCGTTGTTTGCAGATTTGCGATAGCAATGAGAAGGGTGTTCCAGATTCAGAGGATGTCAACTTCCGCTTCGCGAATCCCACAACAGCAGCGCAGTATTTCCATTTGATTAGGAGACAGATGTTGCCAAATTTCCGCAAGCCACTGATTGTTGCATCACCGAAGACTATTCTCCGGCTGCCCGAAGCTTCATCGACACTTGCTGATATGGCGCCAGGTTCGTTGTCAACTAGCAAACTATATAGAACTTTGCTTATACTTTGAATTGTTTATTACGTATGATTTGTTTAATGGAATGCACTATTAATATATAACTTCAAGTTAAATTCTTATTATTATTCATTTGTAGTCACTAATCTCAGATAAAACCTTGTACAAAATATAATCCACATAGCGTATTTTTCTGCTGCTAGCAGTGTGTACACTCTGTTACTGCTACGCTCAGAGTTGGTCGCATCATCCTCTAACCATATAATTATTTAGATTTCTCTTTCGGCTAAAGAACTGTATTTCTACGCTGTCGATTATTTCAGGCACTAGTTTTCAGCCAGTGCTGGGTGCCATAGATTGCGTGGACCCAAAATCAGTAAAAAAAGTGGTTCTAGTGTCCGGGAAGCATTATTTCACTCTGGAAGCCAAACGACGGGAATTAAGCCGTAACGATATCGCCATTATTCGGCTAGAACAGTTGTGTCCGTTCCCCGTCGCCGATCTTGCCGATGCGTTACGCCCGTTTCGACATGTTAAAAACTTTGTATGGGCGCAGGAAGAGGGACGCAACATGGGCCCCTGGACATTCGTAGCGACTCGTATAAAGAACTTCCTCAATATAGAGGTACAGAAAGCTCTAGGTAAAAAAAAAGAGGTACAAAAAGAACTAGAAAAACGCATTAACCTTGATCGATTAGATTTCAGTATAATATACCAAACTGCTGATTTTGATAACAAATGACAGTCATTTGTTATCGTTATATTTCAGATGAGTTATTGCGGTCGAGAGTCACTGGGTACTCCTGCAACAGGTGTCGGCGAAAAGCATAAAGCAGAAGCAGCGGCCATTGTTGACAGTATCTTTATGGACAGCGGCAAATAGGTTACTATTTTTTAGGTTACTATTTGCCGCTGGACAAGCAAGGACAAGAAGGACTTGCTATATATGACATTTTTAGATCACCTCATTTTGACAAGCAACCACCTTGTTCGCATCTTTTTGTACCATAATGTAATAAAAAGAATGTTTCCTGAATGAATCATCTTTAATAGTACGCTGCTAATATTTTTTTGTAAGTTAGAACTCTGTTAAGGTAAAATATTTATGCAAGAATCAACAACGAAAAAACGAAAGCTAAACATTACTGTAAAACATTTCAAGAGTGAACATAACTTATGGGCATATAGAAGCATAACTTTATAGGACTGACTTGCCCTGGGGAGATAATAATATGCTGCAATTTTCAGCTCGCTCTAATTTAGATTGCGATGTTTGAACGTTTTATTGTCGCACAATGCTTAAAAAATCATAAATTATTTGTCATTATATATATATATATATATATATATACATTAGAAAATAAAAATTAGATAAAGTTAGATAGACTTTAATATTGTAGAATCATATCCAAACGCTCAGTATTTGGTTTTACCTCTTACAATGAAATCGCTAATTTCGAACTGAGTTTAGAACTTCTAGAAATACTGAACACAATTTTTCCTTTCTTATTTATGAATCCTACTACGTAAGTATATACAAGTGAATGTCTGTGACAACCTATTTTCAAGCTTAAATCTACAGAAAACCATCCTGATTAAGGGTTTTGCTGATGTCTTGTTAGCAGCAGACTGAGGGTGCGTTCAAATATGCATATATCTATATATATATATATATATATATTATACTGAATCGATAAATCTGCCCCAAGGAGAAAACTTCTCATTGACAACTTCGTATGTGAACCAACTCACATTGATGTCAACAAATACCAAAAACTTCTCGATGGGCGAACCGTTTCGCGAGATTCATCCTTTACCGCTCTTCCAACGGATGGTATAAAGTCCAACGTAAATAGCAATCCTGGCGTGCCTTTTCTTATCGGCTATAAATAATGATATTGCATCGCCTCTTAGGTTGAATGACGACAGGATTTTCCTAACACTTGCCCAAATCACTAGAGTCACAACACAAGAAGCATTGCTAATCAGTTGTTTCAGATTTGAATTTCAGCATTTTAAAGTAGTAGTTTAACTAAAATTGTTATTAGCGTTGTTTAATGATGCCCGTATTAATTGACTTGCCCATTTAAGTTCAATGAATATATCCCATAATCATCTATTGTTCGTCTTGTGCAGCAATGTATTCAAAATCCATTCTGAGCTGAAGCTGAGCGAAGTATAGCCGCTTACAAGGACAAGAGTGAGGAACATCAAGCGCTAGATATAGGGTCAAAACTTATGTGAATGTCATATATATAGTAACTCACTTACGTAACGAATTAACGAAAACTGTCTGAAATGTATTCTTTCGTGCAGCATTTTTATCCAGTGATTTGTGGATACACATTCAAGTAGATAGATTTTTCGAAAAGAGACAAAGACCAAAAACCATTCAAATAAATTTCCGTCAGGATATCAGATTTTGGTTAAAATCTCGATTGTGGATCGTATGTAACAAGCTCTGAGACCATTTTTTTGGCGATTCTCGAAGATTTTTGTTTCACACTATTAAAGTATTCATACACAAAACCAAGTGAGAATAAAATGCAGGCAACGGTTGTTTAAAAATTATATGACCCTGCTCGATCACCCATAGCCATGCATAGCTTTGTAAACACGCTGACCACTACAGCATTTGAATAAAAGCAGAACAAATGTAGCACTAACGTAAGTTTTGAAGCATTGTGTTATTGTATGTCACAAAAACAACGCACTCGCATAGCCTACCCGTCATATCATCGATTAGAACTATTTAACTGTGCAAAATCTATTCAATTCACACCCCTCCCGTCAAGGCACAGGGTATTCTTTAACGCGTAAGTTAATGATATTAGTAGACGTCGGTTAAATAAAAAAATATCGATTTCTCTAAAATTTTTTAGGGCCAACATCTGAAAGAAAATGATTTTTTTTTCTTTGAATTGCTAAACAAACTGCTCTGTTGTTTATGTCTGATCGAAATTACTGGAACTAATCATGGTATGGCTCACATTGCTTAAAGGGGTATCGTATAGGTTAATACGGTTGAGGCTGACTCTATCTTGTCTGGTACATCGTAAAAATATTCAGATCTGATTTCAGGTTCCCGTTTTGTCCGGATATGTATAACGACAAATGTGAGAAATTGTGTTCATAAGTCAATTTTAATAGTGCTTTGACGGTAAATAAAACAATGAAGACATTTAAAGTAGAATTTTTCAAACGCGCTTAATCCTTATCTAGGCAAAACTCCACGTAGAAGCTTTCCAATATTTATCAGATGTAGTCCATATTTTCGTTAGCGACGTTCCCAAGGAGTTACATGCAAAGAGGGCATGCTTTTATACCAACGCGCATTAAATGACAGCAATTCGAATCGTCACGTTTTACCGTGCCCAGTTTAAATGCTCTCTTCCCTTTATGAGTAGGTAGGCAGGCAGGCAAGCAGACATTCCTTGGTCAGTCAGAAGTTGTCGGAGTTCGAGCCGCGCGTCTGCACCACTCCGTTTTCCCTTTCCACCTTGTGCCTGTCTAGGCTTTCGTGTCTGACATTCAAATAAAGCTCGATTAGGCTGCACAAAAGGCCTCTTCTCAATAATTAGGAACAGTTAGTGTAAAAGTCGATTGCAGACTACTGGCTATATCGATCCGGAATCGAAAAATGGACGATTGGCGTCGTCGCTTAGAGTAGCAGTTTGGCGTCGAAAAATATTTAAGAAATCATTCGCTTTGTATAGGCATTTGTAGGATTTGTGCAGTGTTCCCGGCGTGAGCCTAGGGCCCTTTGACCTGCGTTTGCACAAAAGTGATGGTGGGCATTTCTCGATAGCGTAGATTTCAGGTTAAGTTTATTGCAAACATTGTCATCGCTGTTTGCGATAAGCGACTTGCGGCTATGAAGGTCCGTCGCGGAAACAAGCCCTATTCATCCGGTGGCTCTTCGGAAAATACCTCTGATAGCTTAGAAGATGATTTGGCAGCAGCTCAGGAATTCCCGACTGTCGATGTCCGTGAACAGTGTCCAAAGTTTAGCTCCATCGTTGACGGGAGACCCGGAAAGGTTAGCCAATAAACTCATACAACATATCAGTTAGAAGCACCGAGTGAATACCAACATTAATTGATCCGCACTATGGCCGAACTGTACCAACAGTACAAAACAAATCGTTCTTAGTGATTCACAGATATCAGTTCGACTAAAGCAGCAGATTTAACGTACGATGTGCTTTATTTGATTGTGCAGTTAAACGCCCACAGATAAATCGTGTTAGTGGTTCTCGAAATAGCAGCGCACATGAACACGACTTAGGATGCTTTGTTCAAAACAGGCCTATCCAAAAGAATAAACATGAAAGAACTAGATCATTTTACAGATTGACAACTAAAGAATATTATTGCAAGTTCTACCACTGGCCATACAGACGACATATTGCGGGTTGGCTAGATGGTTGTTGGCTGTCAGCATTGTGAATCCACAAAAGATGCTCGTTTTTAGACGTTTTACCTCAGCATAGGAACGGTTTTTGTTCTGGCGATCGATTTATTGTCATTTGTTGCTTTTCGTCTACGTTTCTAAAATACCCAAGTGGAGTTTATACAATGAAAAGAAAAGAGAAAGTTGCCGACGGTTAGTAAATAGTGGCCATGTTCTTCTAAAACGTTATTGTTCCTCGGTCAGGAAATACGAGAGAACGTGTTTTACGTAAGATCTCAATAGACGCAGACTTATTTTTTGATTGTATAATTGTGTCGTATAACTAATGCTTTTGGTCACTATACCGTACAAACATTAACTGTGTAGTACCAGGTTCCTCAATATACAGAAAGGTGTGGGTAGTCAGAATTAGCTGGCCGAATGAAAAATAATCGTAAAACAAGCACGTATATGACACAATATCTTTAATAATTCAATCAAAAAATGAGAAATGCAGATTTGATCACTCGATTTTGCCACATACAGATGCTGACAATAAGAACAGAGCTGATCTCGGCGCCGTTAGATAGGAACCTCGAAATAAAACAGAGCAGAAAATAATGAAGACAATGATGATTAGAAATTGTGATGCTCCACGCTTGACTTGCACATTTCACATCATAGTTTAGTATGTAGAAAAACGAAGATACATGCAACACGTATATGCATTTAGTGGAAATCGTAGATAAAGTAAAAAGCCATTGGTATCACATATGTGATCTGACTTGTTTTACAGCAGACTGGCTGTGTAACCGAATTTGCTCTTGATATTATGTGCACACCGGAAGTGTACGCGGCTATCGCCGTCTTGTGTTCAATACATATTTACTCATTCGCGAACAACTGTGTCAAGTACCAACTTAAACGACGTGATCAAATGGTGGACATCTCTGACCAAAGCAAGTTTACAATAACAACAGAACGTCAAAATCGGTATTCGAATTTCACGGTAAAACACACGTTATGCTTTGACAAATCTCGTACTACAAAGTACCCTAACGAGAACAAGCAAAATTCTACCATATACCTAAACGTTTTAAAATAATTGCTGCTCTATTGTCTGTATGTGCCGATCGATTTTCCTAGATCTTAAGCGTCACATGCTCAGTTAGGATTGAAGTTCATTCAGGTCCCGTAAGACAGCTGGCGATTTCTTTTTCTGCTCAGGTGCTTTAGTATTGTATTAAATTTGTCGTTGTCATTTTTGTATTGTAGTTGTCTTTGGAAGACATCGATCCACTTCAATTGGAACTTGAAACACTGCTTGTAGCAGTGGTTCAGCGCAAACAACAGCTTCGAGCTCAACTGGAGGCGCTTGATCACGACGATTCGACGGGAAGTCGAGAGGGAAATCGTACCGAACGTGATCGGGGTGACAAACAGAGGGCCTCTTCACCGCTGCAGGGGGGCTCAATGAGTAAGCGGTCCCGAGGAGCAGATCATAAATCCAACAAAAAGGTAAAGTAGTCCGCTTATGTTACGTTAATTTCTACGTTAATAACCTTCTATTTTAGAGTGACGTAGTGTGTCACTCAGGGTGTGACTGAGAGACTATTTGACTTCTGTGTTGATGAAACGATACCGCTCATACGTAGTTTTTAATTCCTAAATCTTAGATATTATATATACCAGTTAATATACTGTTTGCTAAGACTTTATAGGCAAAGCATGTTTTCATATTCCGTTATTATTTTCCTGCTGCTAAAAAGCGATTCATTTCGATTCCGTCTGCTGACATTTGATTCTCAGGGCTCAAAGGATAAATCGAGTAAAGCCGTATCTGGGCACGATGCAACAGGCGAAAATATTAATCAGGAATCTGGCTCGACGCCTGCCCCCAAAATTCCTAAATCGGGTCCTAAGGTTCCTGGTGGCCAATGCCAAGGCAACAAAGCAGGACAAGGTCCTCTGCCTGCTAACGATGCTCCCCATCGTTTTTGGGCATACTTAAATAATTATTGTCAAGCAGCTAACGACGATCAAGTTGAGGTTGGTAGATAAGAGAAGATAATACGATTGTTATTATGGTAGATTGCATAACTAATTTAGGTAAGCTTCTGACTCATGTTTGCAATACACTTTCAATGCGACGATCTTGTCAATATGCTTTAGTTTTTAACTTTTTCACTCAAAAGTGTCATAAGTGTTGGTGTGGTAAAGTCGGGGGGACAAACATGTGAAACTAAATAACCATTGAGAATAAGACTATTATTATAATCACTAAAAACACTTTGTACAGATACACTCCATAACGTAAGCATTACATGTGTAAAGTCATATGCTATATCTACATATTCTTCTCATTTCAGGGACTTGAAAATATGTTGGAGGCTCAAGAAGCTATCAAGTTTTCTGAATACGTAAAAGTACCACCCTTGGGCACCCACTACATAGTTAAGTGGGCTCAAGAGGATTTACTTGAAGAACAGATGGAAGCAACTCCAGAAGCTTCGACTGTTAACTTCATGGAAGATATGGAGAAGGTACGAGCAGGCTTCCACTATATTTCGCATGTCTGAAATAATCGAGTATTTTCTTAACGCCGATACACCTATTGGAAGGTGCTTCCTCTCTCTTACTAAAGATGCAATTACTGTGTAGTTTGCGGCTAGTGAAATAAACATATACGTATCTTATTAAAATCGGGTATAATTTTCTAGCATTGAGTCTATTAGTTATGTTATTACGGCATGTTCTTTCTACACGTGCTTATACTCTTTTTTTACATTAACTAGCAAGGTGTTACCCCCGTTCCTAATTGTAAAGGTTCTTCACCAAACTGCTAAGGAGTCATTGAGTGACGAGCGTTATGGAACCTTGACGCAACGTCTTATGTCTTGCCTACTTGAAGAGAACGGGATCGTTCCACCGGGTGAAGAAATGCCATTCGTTGTGGCACAGGGACGGACGACCTCAGCCCCAAATGCAGCATCTATTGAGCAGCGCATCCGGAGGGAACTTGAAGAACTCGGGGTTATGCAGGCTCTTGCTGAAAAGGTGACTGATAGAGAACGGTCATGAATGAACAGTATGCTAAAATTTCGCGTGAGTTCCCAAGCTAACTGGGTTGAAATGATTGTCGAAAACGAGCAAGAACCACAGCCTAGAATTATTATTATTATTAACAAAGGATGGCATTTGATGTATATCGAAAACCAGGTGTTCGCTAAAAATTCATTATTATAAAAAGCTTAACGCAGGAATCCAGCTTCTAGTAAACGAATCTAATTCTATTGCACTAGCGATAATTACTCTGTGCTCCTGTTTTTCGCTATGGAACCGCATTCATTGCCAGGTGGCTGAACAGGACGATGAGGTGTTTTTGGAGTTACGAAAATGTCAGTCTCAGCTATTGTCAATTTCGGCACAAAACGTGCGAATGCTACGTGCACTGCTCGAAAAGGCTCGCAGGCGGAGGGCCGAGTATGAGCTAGAAGAACGTTTACGTGCTATCGACCAAGAAATGCTCGATCAGTTCAGGCGACGAAAAGCGACTGCAAGGTCCTCACGAACTTCATCGCTGATTCTACTTCCGCCGACGAAACAGGATAAGGAACAAATGCGGGCATTGCTCGATGAACGGAAATCTATTCTCGCCAGATTAGACCCTATGAAAATTGTCACGGTGAAGACCGAACCTCTCTAGTCCTGTTAAACAGATCGACTTTATATACAGACGCAAGCAGTTCATTTGATGTGAGACCTACCGCTTTAATACCAATTAAAATTACTGCTTTGATGTCCAAACAAGCAGACGAAAATGAAGAACAGCATAAAACAAGGAAAACGGAGTAAATCTCACCGAAGTTACATCACCTATACTTAGCCATAGTGCTAAACAGCTAAATTTACGGTTCTAACTTCAATTGATTTCGACTAACTTCGAATATATGTATGTGTATTTAGTCAATGTTGTCTTTATACATGAGTAAATTCGCATAAAGAAATTGGTCATCGACAGCATGTCTGATGTGAATCAAAGTTCGTAGGGCTTGTGTGTTTTTATATTAACCCAAAATGTGTCATAGATGAAACCTCTGTATGTATGCGGTATAGTCGGTTACAAGACTTGACATCTGTTATTGTTCCCATATAAGCTATCTATTATCGGTTGAAACTCGTTTTTTTATAGTAAATACCAGTATTTTTTGACCCGTATTTGATACTTTTTTTTATTAATGAACAAATTGTCGAAACGCGCACAGCATAGTGCTCGCTCCTATAATTGAGGGTACTATTCCACGATTTACAACTCTACCACATAATTATGCAATAATCGAATACTGCCGTATGGAAAAACTGTAAGTCCGATCTATGAGAATGTAATTTGCTGAGTATATACGATACGAATATTAGGCATAGTATATCAAAGTCAAGTGATTCGTCACAGCACTTTATAATAATCTAAAGCAAGAAAGCAACATGGTGTTACACATTACTAAAACTAGGTGACACTTGCCGGCATTCGTTGTAGCTTGCTCGTCGTCGTTATTTTGCAAACTAACGTGGCGAGTTATAGGTATTCTGCATTGAACTTTGGCTTCTTCTTTTTTCGTTGATTTTTCATTTGTTTTGTCGCAAAAGTTCCAACAATTAGTGGGAAAACGACAGCGACTGATAATAGTAAAAGCTCGACATTAAGAATTAAATCAAAGAGGATTAGGAAAACTTAGCAGTGTAGACAGGAGTGAGCCTACTTAGAACTCTTTTTCCTTTGCATGCATCAAAAACTATTTCATGTCAGAGCAGATCCTAACCTTAAAAAAATGCGTGTATTATTCCCAATTGTACACCGCAATTCCAACTTTTTTTTAGACTGTTCCTTAATTAAATAGAAAAGGTCGTCAATCTCAGCGTGTCGTAACACTGCCGTCAGCAACAGTTTAACACTGCCATTAATTCATCGTCGAAGAAAATACCTACCCTTCATGTGAGACATGCGAGGGCACATTTGATACTCTTGCCTGATCAGTACTAAACCTAAATGGACTAACTGACTGTGGTACTCCGTAATGGAATTCAATATATGGGCACGTCCACATCGTCTTACGAAAAGAATACAACCTATTGTGTCTAACATATTATCGTCCGCTTCTGATGTTAGCGAGATTTGATAAAGCATATTCGACTGACTAGGTCCCGAGTACCACAATAACAAGAGATCTAGAAGTCCGTAACTGTTCCACTGCGCCTCCCAAATAATGGCACTAAATTTTGATAAAATTTTTATTTTCTGTAGTTTCGATTAACCATTTAATATTTAACTGAAATTGTCTAATCAGTATGGAATCCTGCATCTGTGAATGTGTTGAAGAACATCGGCGGACTTTGGACGACAATATGAAATTCAGTCGCATATGGAAGTGTATGTAAAGATGTATTTTGTGTAAATTTACATTTTTAGATCATAGGCCTATTAGAGAAGCACAATGTGTTGACGAGAACTCTTTGCCAGGACAAATATAGTACTGGTTCGCAGGTCAACTTAAAGTAATAATATAAAAAATAAAATGTTATGTTAACGACACTCGTGTGTATAGTCTTTGCGTGAAGTTTTTGTAATGCAATTGGTAACGTGGTTTCACACATTACTCTGTTAGGATAATCAGAGTCTTCATTTGGAACATTTAGGAAAACAAGGAAACTGACGTGCGTTAAGCTCTGTCATCTGAAGTTAATTAAAAATATGTTCGACATTTTGCTACAACTGGTAATTGATAATGTCGCATCAATACCGATTATGCAAACAAGGCAAGCTGTTTTCACAAGCTATGTTCGTTCACAGTCGCACGATCACAGGGTTTTAAGGGAAATTAAGGCATAAGAAATCCGAAGCGGGAAAAACATTGTTGAAGAAATTAACTACAACGTACCATGTAGTTCATGACGTCCTTGTCAAAATTTATTACCAAAATTATTTTCGTATAAGCATCGAGAAGGGAGCTTGACAGACAGTCGATAAACAGATCGTTTTCTCAGCAATTGATGTCTGCAGTACGGTGTCATGGGGTGTGATTTAATCTAGACCTTGAAAGGAGGGCGAGGAAGACAGGTTAACAGGAAGCCTCTACAAGTCGAACTGCGGAGCTGTTCTTTACAAGTCTCTAAGAATGCTGTCAGACATAAGGCAACTTTCATTACATTTTGAAATATATTTGAGAATTTGAATCTTACGAGCTTGACTATAAAACAGCTTTAACTACAGAGACCTGTACAGGATTTCGCCTACAAGACAGTATTGTTTAAAGGACGAGCAGTGTTAGTAAAACAGAAAATACTTTGTGCAGTCAAATCTATTTGAATAAGAAGAAAAAATGGGCAAGGAAAATATATGGATGCACTTTTATCGAGTTTTACGGTTTTCGATACAACTAGGTGACCTTTTCTACTATGCCAAACCAAATGGGCAAAAAATGCTGATACTTTTTGTTCGCTTAAATTTGTATTTCTTGACGTTTGACTACAGTCACCTTGTGACGTGTCAATCAAGCATTTACTGCAACTGAATCAGATAGCTCTCTTCATAGCTAAGTAAAGAACAACTGCAATGTATATCGCAACATTCGCCTGTATTTTTTCGAAAAAGTTGTTAAATTTAAACATGTTTAATTGTTCATTTTCTGGCCATTATTTGTGCGATAAGTTGCTGAAAGTTTTGGAACATGTGTGAATATTTGATGGTTTCCAGCATTTCAAAATAGTATAAGAATATCCTCTAGATTTGTGAGAAATCCTTCTAGCAGTTAATCTACATGTTAGTAAAGGTCAAAAAATTAATTTTATAATAATATCAATCTTCTTTATTTTAATGTCATATCTGTTTTTGTTTACAGCAATTCTTTGCTTTGTGCTTCTACAGCTTGTAATGCACAAAAAAAACACGTACATTTTGCCTTGTACAGTCGAATTGCTTGTCAGATTGAAGACTAGACCTAGAGATACTTGAGGCAATTCTTTGTAAAAAGTAGATATCTAAGTCGTGCGGCATCTACGCATCGTAAGCCATTTAACGTCGTTGTACTTAAATCGATAACACGCATTAGTTAATACGGCTATTCTGATACTGAAAAAGTGCATAATTCAGTGTAATTTCTTATCATTAGCTCAAATCAAGGAAAAGCCGACAAGAGGGACAAGGTAAAAGCAAAATGAGTGTGCAAGAACTTCCAAATAGTAGGAAAAACAGATGTGAAAAGAAACCTAATTCTTCTTGGTGCCGCGCTACATCGCGTGCCACCTTAACGTGGTCGTCTTCGAAGTCAAAACATGCACTAGTGCAATAACAAAGATCAAGAAGAAGTATGATTAATAATTGATTCAACGTAGCGTAAATTAGAAAAAAAGTAGTCATGATTGCTAATTTGGTTTAAATTAAGTCAAAAAGGGACAAAGTAGGAACCTTTTCATAAATCCGGGAGAAGGAAACCACATAAAATGAAACATGGGATAGCCGTTCGGTAAATTGCGCAATTGTCATTGTAATACTAGATAAAAACCGATAAATATTTTAACTTCAAGCAAGCAAGCGCTTAAATAGTTGCATGATTCATCGTTAATAGCTGCAGATTTCAACCGACTAACCGAATTGGGTCTCCAAAAAAGCCGCCACAGGGCAGGATTTCAAAATATGCACGTTTGGTAGTATCGACCAATTTCATGGACTATGGGTAGTTATCCCCACCCGGCAGCGTTCCGCAGCCACTCAATCGTACGAATATTTTAACACAATGGCCTGTATACAATAGGGCAATCCTATGAAATAAAGAGAGAGAAAAAGTAGAAACAACTTTTCAGGTGCATCTACAATTGAGCAATCTTAAGGGCATTCTCTAAATATCAACAACATACACTACGTAACCGATTCGATTCAATAACAAACAAAAAGACTACTAAGGAAATTTCTGCGTACTAACGAATAATGAGCAACAAGGGAACAAGTTACAACGATTATTAAAGGCCATCGAAAATTGTCGTTCGAAAAACAAGCACGAAGATGTGAGTTTATAAAACATGAAGAAATATTCATTGTCGACTAAAACAAATGTAATAATCAGACAAGGAGAGGCAGAAACTTGATAAGCAGTAGAAAGACGGATAGAAGGTGGGCGGTGGATGACACAACGTTTATATTTACGATGATCTTACAAAGCGAAGGTTGGCAATTACGTAAAACACTTATGTTTTAATGTTGGAAATATCACAAACGACTCCAAGGACTACGACTGGACACTTCTTTTATGTTTATATGTGTCAAATACATAAAAAAAAAACTACTTTGAAAACTTCGATCGTGCGTTGCTTGGCAGTGCTGTTGAGTTGGTTATTTGTTAAACATTGGCTACTAAACTATTATTGAAATTCATGTTTGAAAAGTACGAGATTACAAAAATGCCACGCATGGATTGTTATTGTGAATAAAAGCAAATGTAATGATAAACTGCAATCTTAGAATAGCCCGTTGATGTATCATAAACCAAACCTCGTCATCATTATTAACCCTATGATATGCATGTACCACAATTTTTCCATCACGCAGTAGCCCTCCCCAAGGATAAGTCGGTTGGTTCGCTACTGTTTAGGGTATTCACGCAGCTGAAAGAAGGTGCGCGAGGTTTTCATTATACGATGGCTAGCCTCAGTGTTCAGACGCCTGAGGTTTCATTTGCCCACAAGTTTTACTACTAAACGTTATTGGATAATTTCTTGGGATTGACTATTGCAACAGTGAAGGAAGAATATGCCCCCCTGAAGAAACGATCGGAAGAAATTTCACCAGGTCGTTTGGAACAAACTTGGTGAATAACAGGTCAATAAAGCTTTGAGCAGAACCACACCCGTTTGAGATATTTGTGTAAAAACAGGTGAATGAGATCTGCGTTTTGAAAATCAGATGCCTGAAGCAGTATTATTAGCAGTACTGGACGTAAAAGTTCGAACATCTATATGGATGAATGATATTTAACCAAAATGTTTAGTTTCATACAACGAGCCATAGTTAACTAGCTTTTTCCGCAATATGTCGCTGGTAACAACCAGACTGTAAGTCGGTCCTAGTGCTAGGGTAAAGCCAGTGAAACCTATGATCCTATGACGCCAGCCCTTCTGAGAAATGCACATCGTCCTTTTTAGTATGATGTTTCTGTTTATGCAATCGAGCGTTCATTTTCCACTTTTAAGTTCCAATCCACTTTAAGTAGCAGGCTAACATGCTGGGAATCGACACGAATGAACGGTTTTATCGGTACGACATAAGCGCCTCCAAATATAGACTGGTCGAATTCCTGAAACGGTTCAACAAATTGTAGCCTTGGACACGTGCTCTACCGTCACAACTAGCCTCACGCAAAAGAAAAGCCACTTCGGAAACTAAAATACTGTAGATAGAGACACACATCAGTAAAGCTTGAAACTTAAGAGATTGTGAATGATATTTTCCCTTTTATCCTGTAAAGGATGAATGCCTATTTATGACCAGAAATGTTGATGTTTTTTGTCTTCTTTTTCTGTCATGTAGCCGACACATGAATTTCATCGGTAATCCGATCTAAACTGAAAAATTTTATTTGGTCTAGGTAACGATAAATCCGTGCAATTCACTAACATCCCCTTCCTTCAATAACTGGGATATTATTGCAAGCAATATGTAGTCCCAAGAATCGATATATAATAAGAGGAAAACAAACAGCAAATTAGCACTGCACGTAAAGCAGCTGGCGCGGTTGCTTCCCCATCACTGCAAGGTTTAACGCAGATTCTCTTGCCCATTGCACGTGTCTAGGTTTTGCATTTAACTTTCTACTTTAGCTGTAGAGCATAGCAATGACGATAATTTTAAAAACAGATCACCTCTTCCATCTGCAGGCAACGATAGCAATCATAACAACAATAACAGCTTCTGCTGCAATAGTGATGATAATAATAATAAACGCAAATTCGACGCACATTCGGAATGACAGGAAACGCGAAACGCATACTTTGTTATTATGATTTCGAGAGAGACATGGGCAGCATTTATGTTATCCTAACATTTGAACTTTAATGTTTATCGATAGATTGAACGGTTGATTTCATGGAGTCTACGGTTCTGTGATTGGTTTGATCCGATCGATGCTCCGACTACGCAAAAGTCGTTGAAGTTTTATAGCACGAATTGAAACATGAAAGTTAGCCGGGCAAGCAAACCTTGCTCTTCTGGGGGCTCATCGGAAAATACGTCCGACAGTCTCGAGGATGAATTATCTACACAACAGGAGCTTCCAATCATAGACGTTCGTGATCAGTGTCCAAAGTACGCAGCAATTGTTGATGGAAGGCTTGGAAAAGTAAGTGCGCTTGTTAAATCGATCTAACAAAAATCATCAGTAAAACATTTGAGAGAAGTGACGCAACATAAACATATGATATTGTCAGTTATTATATGCTAATCTACGTGCCTGTTTCGTATTATTTCTCTAATACAAGCACCAGAGCGCCACAACACAAACCTATACTCCATATATAACTTGTATACGAATAAAGAGTGCGATAGTACCTAGGTATACAAGCAGGACTCTTTTAACCTCTTGTTTCAGACAATGTCTTTTATTTCATTAGGACCCTTGTTGTGTAGAACTCTACCTTCTCCAACAGAATGTTCAAAACTATGTGTCCTTTGTGTTAATATTTTGCCTAAGCTGTATCCGTATCGCCGTATATGTTGTCTACAATTATTTATGCACCAACTTTGTTTTAATACATCTTACTAGCCATCAATAGAAGATGTCGATTCCCTTCAGTTGGAGCTAGAGACTCTTCTTGTAGCTGTCGTACAACGAAAGCAACAACTTCGAGAGCAGTTAGAGGCACTTGACCACGATGAGCCCGTTACGAATCGAGACCGAAACCGTTTGGAGCGGGATAAAGGAGAGAAGCATAGAGCCTCGTCGCCTCTTCAAGGCGGTTCGCAGAGTAAGAGAGCAAGACCGAATACTGCTGAACATAAATCTGCCAAAAAGGTTAGATTAGATTCCTGAATAATGTATGTTGGATATCTAGAAAACGTCGAGCACGAATCCTTGTTTTAGTACCACTTTCGTTATATTCTTATCAGTCGATATAATAAGCCATGAGGTTGATTTTTTAAGAAACACAGTACCCGAATACACAGGAAGAGCAGAACCGTCTTATCGATATCCTGATGAAATATATATATATATATATATATATATATTGCGTTATCTCTTATGGAATAACAGAGTTCGAAGGACAAATATGGAAAAAGTGGTCTAGCATTCGGTATTGAAGTGGTGACCGAAAACGTCAGCCACGATGCAGGTGCCACGGTGAGTCCAGAGGTAATGAAAGGACCAAAAGAACCTGGAGGACAAGCTGGAAAGGCTGGGGTACCACCTTTGCCGTCCAACGATGCACCTCACCAATTCTGGGCTTATCTCGGCGAGTACTGCAAACCCTTATCTGATGAACATATTCAGGTTAGTTACTAAAATACCAACTCCGCTACATTTTTCTAAATTCTCAAAATCTTTACAAAATAGCAAGGACAAAGGTTAAGTATTAGATTCACCCTTAATACTCATGTACATTTTGTAGAATACAGACGTGACGTATAATCCTTTAAAATTTCGTTGCGGTTTAAGGCTTTTAATGTACTACATAGACGTAAAATGAAACAGAACTTTTATAACACAAGCCTCTAAAAATTTTAGGTACTTGAAAACCTGTTAGAAGCTCAAGAGGCAATTAAATCCTCGGACTACGTAAAAGTACCTGCATTAGGTACGCACTATACTGTCAAGTGGGCCGAGGATGATCTACTTGAAGAACAGAGAGAGGCAGCTTCGGATGCTTCAACTGTCCGACTGATCGAAAATGTGGAAACGGTACCTGCATTGATAAATCATTACCTCACAGACCATTAGACGTGCGATCATGCAAACCTTTATATCTATCTAGTAGGCTTTAGCATGTCGCGAAAGCAATTGGTCTAGTAAAGGTATGTGGTAATAAAGCAATATTAAGCTTATCACTGCGCATAAAAAAAATGAAATTTAAAACAATAGGACACTAATGGAGTTTGGGCACTGGTATTTTGAATATGTCCCTAAATAGGTGCTGCATCAAACTACGAAGGAATCACTTAGCGATGAACGCTATGGGACCTTGACGCAACGCTTGATGTCATGTCTTATTGAAGAAAATGTGATCGGGTTTTCAAGAGACAAACTTCCTATTGTCGTACCCCAGCGGCAAACCGTATCGTCCTCGAGCGCCGCTTCAATCGAGCAACGGATTCGGCGAGAGCTTGAAGAACTTGGTGTGATGCAATCGCCTGCCCAAAAGGTAATTATAATAGAAACGTTGTTGTTGTCAGAGACTTTGTTAGTATGTATCAGATGTACTGTATTGGTTTATTCTAAGTCTATGGAAGCCGACTTTTCGATAGTTCAGTGTATTTTTTACGCCTGTTCTTTTCGAATTTTTGAAATTAGGCGGCGGATCAAGACGATGAAGTGTTTCTTGAACTTCGTAGGTGCCAGTCCCAGTTAATATCAATTTCGGCACAAAACGTACGCATGCTGCACGCACTCCTTGAAGCCGCTCGCCGACGCCAAGTTATCCAAAAGCTGGAAGGGCGTTTGCGCCAAATCGACAACGATATTCTTGAGCATTTTTGGCGACGGCGAAATAGCGCTCGATCATCAAGGTCCTCGTCACTAACATTGCCTCCACCAAGTAAACAGGACAGGGAACAGTTACGAGCACTACTTGACGAGCGAAAAGCAATTGCCGGTCAATTGGATGCACTGTCTGCCGGGGAGGCAAGTGTTGCGTAAATATGCCAATCGAGAAATACTCATTGCAACATTGCGTTAGGAATATAGTCTCAAAATTAAAATACTTATAACCGCTGCCGTACCAGTGACAATACGAGAGTTGTCACCTTCTTGAAATACACATCCTCAAATTCAAAACGGTTTGCTATGATTTTTTAAATGAAATTTTGTGAAGCTGTGAAAAGACTTCCAAGACGAATTTTTGCAATGATTGTCTGTTCCATAACCAGTAACGCGAGTTATGGATAATCGAGTTTGTATTATAATTTAAACTATGTTCCTACTATCATGGCCCTTTTCGTACGTCGTCATGGTGTGCAACTAGGTTGCTACTTGTAGTAAGCATGCGCTTGAGCAATCTAAGAGCTCTTATTATGAATAATGAGTTTGTGATGCTGGAGTATACAAATAGGTAATAGGTATCCAAATATATTTATGTTGTGATGGAATCTATGTACTTTGATATATATATATATATATATATATATATATATATGTTTTTCATTTTTAAGTTCGCTACTAATATGAACAAGAGGAACGTTAGAATTCTTATCATGGTCTTTTCAAGGTATTAGTCTTTGCATATGGATTATGCAACGATAACCCGTACAATAATATGAAAGTGATAGTTGTCACAGTTGGTCCTATTCTGCATTAGGTTTTTGTTAAATAGGGAATATATGTAGCTCGAAGCATCATTACCGGTCAACGAGGACGACACGTAAAAATAAATCGCTCTATACTGGATAGGAAGAGCGTGTCTCTCATGGAAAAAGTATATTTCGTTGCTCAGTGTTATTCTAGCTATTTCATATTTACTGTATGTTTGGTGTTATCCTTGTGTGATAGCCATTTATTGGAATATGATTGTCACACCAACCAAATAAAAAGGTAGTCCAGGACAAGCAAAATAAGTGCAGCGGTTCTGTATGAGCACAAGGATACATGCATCCAGCAGACGCCAGCCGTAACATCAATTTTAAAAAAAAGTCCTTGTAAAAATGCGTGATTTTAATTTTTAAACCAAATTTTATAGTGATTAGTATTTATTCGCTGGAGTGTACTTTTTTAATTTGGAAAGGGAATACATTTTCTGAAAAGGTGTACAGTTTTTTTCAAACAGTGTTAATTCAAAGGTTCTTTTGACGTTTAACTTATACCTCAAAAAAGTATATGTTAGAAATAATAATAAGTTTTTTTTATTTAACCGTTGTAAGCAGAGTTTATTCAGGTTAGTGACACTAATCTATTTTAATTTTTCAGTTTCTAAATATTCCTTTAATGATTCTACTTCGTATTTCGTGGTTCTTTAAACGGTTTTATTTCTAGGAGCAAAATTGAAAGGCACACGGCCCTCACGCGCCATGTGATTTAGATCAAATTATAGTACAAAATAATTGAATGAATTATGTAATATGTTGTTAAATATGTACTAATATTTTTCAAGAATAAAGATCTTCACCAGACGTTGTCAGTGATACGAGATGCTTAAGCTCTTACTGCTTAAAACGTACATAATTCACTTTCGCACGGCATTCAGACCTTCAACAACTGGCTCTAGAAGCAATTCAAAACTTGTAAGGCAACATATATTATAATGTGCAGTTACTACAATTTCTTGGTTAGGTGTGACCGTATACATTACGGCATTAAAGCATCAAAAAATGGAGCCAAAGATTGTAAGAGCTGTTTTCTGCGTTTCGTCAACTAGCTAACGAAAAAGAACATTTAGAATATTGTCTAATCGAAACGTAATTTTATTTCGGTCATAGTGATTAAGTGCAGCGTTCTTCGTTCTGCTAACGACAGTAAGTTATACCTTGTTTTTGGCATTTTCTAGGCAGGAATAATCTTTATGAATTATTCCCTTTAACATGTTAACCGAGACTGCTTCGTTACTTCAAGTGCTCTAAAAAATTATCTTGGCATTGGCCGAGTTCATTTTGACAAATGAAACTACCCAGCTATGGTCCTTAGATATCAGCCAGGCATTAGTCGAAAAAAAGCATGAGAAAATGAGAAAAACATCTTCCCCTTAAGGCAATGACTTCTAACAATAAGCTGTGTTATCGCTGTCATAATTTGTTTAGACCTTGGTGAACTGCACCCTGGTAAATCATTCTAAAATGACCGGAATATATCTTGGTATTGAAAGACCTAAGACCATAACATGATGAAGTTTTCCGTAGCACGATTGACGTTAAGAATTTTTGGAATCGCGGAACACCTATTAAAAGCAAAAGATTCTGTTCTTCATTCACTGTGCTTCCATTAGAGATTCCCTTTCTTTGGAGCACAGTACAAACCATTGCATCGAAAGCCTCTTTTGCCTGTCCAAGTATGTGAATAGTATCGATTGAAAAGTCGTTAAAAATATATGCCCATCTAATCTGATGTCTTACCGCGTAATGTTTGAGCCTGCTAAACCTGACCTTTGCCTATAAATACTGCATGCCTTGCTCTTGAATCTTCTCCGTTTTGATCATACCTGTTTTTATCATAAACATATATCTGGAGTAAGATGTAGCTTTATTCTATTCTGTTTTACATTGTTTCACGTTTGAATTGGTTTCTGTAATGATTTTATGAGCAATGTTTATATTTTATGTACTCTTTCGTAGTTAGCTCTGTATGGTTTAGAGGTATGGTTTTTGCACCTTTTTGTGTTGAATCGCCCAGCTCGCTTCAAGCGGAGATCACGTCATCATTTTCGACGCCCGACCGCCATCTTGCTTAAGGAAACGATATTGCGGCAAGTTGGACAACTACACCAAGTGAGTTTACCTAGTTGTATTTATTGTTGGTTGCATTCGGGTTCAGGACGTTGTCGATCGCTGATTACACGGTAGGTCGACACTTTCGTAATGAGTGTTAGAGGCGGATTTTCAGCGGGGTTGCCGTTCCATACATAGCCTGGGTCCATTTAGTATGCTTTTTCAGCCGGTTCGTTGCCTTATTAACTAGTGGGTCCTTGCGGCCGTCGTCCTAACTGTGTGTTGTCCAATGTACCGTGTGGTATGTGTGTGTGTCTGGGGGTCGACGCATCTGAATATATTGCTATGCGTACATAGCCATTATGGAGCAGCAGCAGCAGGAACAAACACGGCTCTACATTCCGCCGTGGCTCTCTGAGACCACACCGTGCGTCACCGGCATCCTGTACCATGCTATCTTAGCTGTGCTCAACTAGAATAACTGTATGAACATGTATTACTACTAACTTACGTCTATGCCGTGATTTTATCTGCCGACATAGCTGCTGCTGCACTAACAACTCCTAGCGGCTCGCTATAATGATGACCGATTGATTGACAAAGTCAAATTTGAGTGTATTACTAGCACATGTGTATGCTTCCCGCACCGACTCGATGTCGTCTTCTTTATCAACTTTGTAACCGAACTTGGTTTCGTTTTCCGCGTTCGGTTTAATGTTAAAGGGGTGTTCGTTCGCATTAAGCTGCTTAACTTCGCCAGTACTTTTCTGTCCCGATTTTTTGTTCGTTTATTGCCTTAAATCGAAACACGAGGGCAAACCTATGCTGTTGTTGTGAAATCGTCTCTTGGCATAGCAAATGTAAATCCCGTCGTCGAACAGCATCGTAGCCTCTATTTCGAAGGTATTTGACTGTAAGGGCTCGTTACTGTTACTATATCACGAGTTGCCGTTTGTGTTCGTCGATCCGGTGACTGGGCTGTGCCAAGCCGTTTGTTCTTTGGTGCCACGACGTGAATTATACATGGATACAACAGTGGTAAATGTATAGACAACGATCGCTGTAACTTAAACTGATCGAACGATCTGATACTATTAAGGAACCAAGTTTTATTTGTTGGTTATGACTCAAAAGGCCATCTAGCAGCGACACTGAATTTTCATGTTTTATTTTTATTGTCATTGCTTAAGGTATTTCAACTTCTCCAGCAGTAGGGGGCGGCCTGGGAGATGGTCAAGAACAACGATCTACTGAGGTGATTAATTGGATCCCAGTTCTTGGCATGAGCTGGCCACTTTAATAAGAAGTGTGTTTTCTATGGCCTGAGCCAGTTATAAATCTCACGTATCTAATTCTTGATTCGTCGTTTTATTTTATTAATTTCTAATAGTCTCAACCTCTCGACAACAGAGCTTAAATGGCGCTCGCATGAGCTGCCCCTGCAACTGTAGCAACCAGCGACTTCTGACAAAACTTCGTATTATTTTGCTCCGTGTGGCAAAGTAAACAACGAGGCACGACTAAGTAGGGAAAATGCTCCATGGTTCCCATAAACATATTCCGCGTTTTAGTCGACCTACCTAATCCACCGGAATCTACCATAAACTGACTCGTTGTTTGGCTCCGCGCTTCTCAGGATTCGCGTCCCGTTGAAAAGCGGCGAAGAGTGATTATTCACAATATTAATACGTTTATATCATGTCAAGGGGGGTGGGGGAAAGACTAACTATGATAGAAGCGTAATACGTGCAATACGGCCACAAAATGTCGTTACTGCCTAAAGCATTGCCTTTGAAATTAGCAGAAGAACTGTTTTCATGCATTCATTTGAGTAATCTTTAAATGTGAACATTCTCGAGTTTGCCTAAAGATGTTACCTCAGAATCAATAAAACTCCGACCTCACAGAATCAGTTATTCACACAGTTTAAATAATGGAAGATATTAGTATCCTGATTCGAATAGTTACTCTGTAGGTACAATGCGTACGTAGACATTAACCGAACACACTTGTGTAATTGGCAGCTTTTTTTTACATATTCGTGCCCTCTTTGTGTGGCGGTCCGTGTATGTACACATAGTGAATACTATTATACTACATATTAGATATCAAGCGCTTTGTGCGTTTGATGAACAAGACACAGACTTACCTTTTCTGTTTCATAGTCCCAGTACTGCAGAAATTCAGTAGTCATTTTCGAATCGTGTTTTCCCCCATACTTAAGTTTGCGTAAGAGAGGAAAAACAGTGACTAAGTACGAATACGTTGTTTTTTGGCAGAAGTTATTTTTTTGCAAGATCCTCTCAATAGCTTATCACCTCATTAAGTGTGGCGTTACTAGGTTGTAGATTGTCGGTATTTATCGGTGTCATCACCGATTAGTGTTTGCTGCAATCACACATGAGGGTATGAATCGTTGTTGTTGGCTGACAAAAAATAAACACCAAACAAATTGTTATTGATTTGTTTATCTTCGAATGTGCTGCTTTGTTCTACAATTGTTCATGTTACTGCTATTCTGATATGGTGATTCTGATGCACTGCGGCGAGTGCGTCACGAGGTGGGGATCTGCGATGGGTTGCTCGAAAGCTAATGGCGGTTACTGCTCCTGCCAGTCATGTTTGGCGGTGATAGTGGTTATGGCGGCAGTAATGCTTCTACCACTTTGGCTGACAGTGTGATTCGAGCCGCAGGAAAGTACGTGTATTTGTTCAATGGCACGTTCTTGCCATCGACGTGGCTGTGTGTTATGGGTGTTGTGAGCAGCAGCTGCGGCTGCCACGCCAGCGACTCCGAGCCGAATGAACCGATCTCGTGATGTCACTTCTAATTAGAATATTACGCACAATATACCCAGAAACTGGCTTGTTTTCCTTTCTGGTTACTAATAGCAGCAGCAGTCCATCCAGGTTATTAGCTGCATAACAAGAAACAACATTCAAGTAGCGTACACTAATGTTATTTGACAATGTCTAGTGTAGTAACTACAACGCATGACTGTCCTGCGCAAAAAGATTTCTGCACAGAAGTCCACTATGGCTGAAATAGAGAGAATTAACTGATTTTATTACCTCATGCCCGAAGAATCACTTTGGAGTAAATTTTTTTGCGCTAGAACCATTAACGGCCCTTAGCTGAATTTTTAGATTAATGTTAAGAAATATTGCCTTTGTAATTTACGCTATAGCAGAGTGTATTTAATTAATAATGAAGGTATAAACGCTTACAGCTACGTTGTTAGGTTGAATCTATTGCAGTTTATTAAGGTTAACAAATTGTAGGTGATTCTTTGGCCCAAACGAATAGATGGCATAATACGCGGATGTTCATCTCCTTTTTAGTGAGACCGTGAAACAGTTTTACGAGTAGTTTTACACGTGTCAGTCATTTGATATTATTCATGATAAAAAAAACCTGTATTCGCAATTTTTTTTAACAGGGATGAGATTTTATCTAGATGCAATCCATATCAAATGGGGCTGATTATGGCCTCTAATGGAACTCTAATGGAATTCAGCCAATGTCAGTCTTTTTTACAGATTTTCTAGAGGCGCAAAACTACAGCCTAATCTTATTATCAGAAACATTCAATGAGTGAACCCGCAGCAAAGAGGACTCGAGTCCTCAATGGGCATTATTCGTACGGGAGTGGTGTGACAACTGCCCGTGTTTCATGACAAACAAAGTGTTTCCTCGTTGATGTCTCTTTAGCCCCTGAAAAGCTGACATTTGTGCTTGTAATGCTAATCAGCGGAATAAGGCAGAAAAGATAATTTTTTCGATCAGTTGCGAATAAACCGCTTTATTAGCTGATACTGCCGCAAGAAAATATCTGTAATAGTCTCGGAATACCGATTATTTCTGGTGTATTAACACAAACTGATCCCATTACATATACGCACGGAATACACTTAGATGCCGTAGATACAGTTCAGATATCTACAAATGACTAAAAAATAATCCTTAGATATCAATGAAGTAAATTAGAGTACTTTTTCCTGAAGTATACGTTGTGCGTTGTTGCGTGCTACAGATTGTATTCTAGAGTAGTGATAAGCATGTTCAGTAACTATTGCTTTTTCTCAGGAGCCTCTTGGATCGTTTCGTTTCTCAGTGATATTATTACTGCTTGCCTGGGTTCATTAAGTCTCCCACCGTTTTTCTCTATTGGTGGCTAACTTTATGGTAGAAACGCTTCATCCAGTCGTCATTATTCTGGGCCGACTGCTGATGATTTAAATTATACTATCAGTTCAAACTTGATAAACTTGAGCATGGATTAATGATTTTAGTACGAAAATCTGTGAAAGTTATGTACATTGTGGCCTTTGGCGCCACTGTTATATAATTTCAATGGCATTCAAAGCTGTACGGGCGTGAACTTAGATCCTAATTGTTCAGACCTAAATATGCAATTACTGACAAATCTACGACATGTTTACTTGAAGTAAAAAAAAACCTTTACCTTTCATATTAGACGTTTCGCGTTGAACTTTTCGATCCCCTTCAAATAACAGTTCATAATTATTAGTTGAAGCGATGTAAAAGAAGCATATAACAGTAATTATTTGACCTTGTTTTAAGGTACATACTGCTATGTGATGCATTTGTTTTACTTGTTTTCAGAACGCGAAGTAATTGATGATTATCTTTAAAGCGGAATAAATTTGACAACGGACAAGGTGTGTTTCAAGTCAAGTATCGTTACGGTGACGCTAAGGTTTAATACAAACATCATTCGTGGTAGAGACTCAGTGTGTGAAAAACAATATTTGACTAAGTAAGGAGACCGGCGACCGGTGTAGTGAGATTAACGAGGAGCTAGTGAGTCAGCAAGTGAGTGTGTGTTCGGTGACGCGTGCAGCAGGCGGAGATGACGTCGATAGCAGGCACCATGGATGGTGGAGACGACCAGTCCTGGAAGGCCAAGCTGAAACTGCCACCGAAAGACAACCGTAAGAAGACTTCAGATGTCACTGATACTAAAGGCAACGAATTCGATGACTTTTGCTTAAAGCGCGAGCTACTCATGGGCATCTTCGAGAAGGGCTGGGAAAAGCCTTCGCCCATTCAAGAGGCTTCGATCCCGATCGCCCTGCTTGGCAGAGATATCCTTGCTCGAGCAAAGAACGGTACAGGTAAAACGGGTGCATACACAATCCCTGTTCTTCAAAAGATCGACCCGACAAAAGACCACATTCAGGCTCTGATCATCGTGCCAACAAGGGAGTTAGCTCTTCAAACATCACAGATTTGCATCGAAATGTCGAAACATATGAATGCACGTGTCATGGTCACGACTGGTGGCACCAACCTTAAAGACGATATTATGCGTATCTACGAAAACGTTCATGTGATCATCGCCACGCCGGGTCGTATTCTCGATCTGATGGAGAAGAAAGTGGCGAAGATGAACAACTGCCAAATGCTCGTGCTTGATGAGGCTGACAAGCTCCTCTCACAGGACTTCAAGGGGTTACTAGATCGTGTGATCTCGTTTCTGCCACAGGAGCGGCAAATCCTTCTTTATTCAGCGACGTTTCCATTGACCGTTGAAGAGTTCATGCGTCGCCACCTACGGAACCCATATGAAATCAACCTCATGGAGGAGCTCACTCTTAAAGGTGTGACGCAGTACTATGCGTTCGTGCAGGAACGCCAAAAGGTTCACTGCTTAAACACGCTTTTCTCGAAACTGCAGATCAACCAATCGATTATCTTCTGCAACTCAACCCAGCGCGTGGAGCTGCTCGCAAAGAAGATCACAGATCTGGGCTACTCCTGTTACTACATCCACTCAAAAATGTCTCAACAGCACAGAAACCGCGTGTTCCACGACTTTCGCGCCGGACAGTGTCGTAACCTTGTGTGTTCGGATCTGTTTACGCGAGGCATTGATATTCAAGCGGTCAACGTTGTCATCAATTTTGATTTCCCGAAAAACGCCGAGACGTACCTTCACCGCATCGGGCGGTCCGGCCGATTTGGCCACCTCGGCATTGCTATTAACCTTATCACATACGATGACCGCTTCGCCCTGCACCGCATCGAAACGGAACTGCAGACTGAAATCAAGCCCATCCCAAAGCAAATTGACAAGAGCCTGTACGTTGCGGAGTTCCAGCAGGTCGAGGATAACTAAGACGAAAATCAAATGGCAATGACGGAGAACAGGTGGTAAAGGAAAAGGCCGTGCACACAAAACACTATTGTACGAGCCGGCTGCTTCTTTGTATATGATGCGATTGACTGATTCATTCATTGATTTATTTTCATGTAGATTTGCCTTTATGTGGATAGTGATGATAATGATGAAGCGGATGAAATGCGATCCGACTTGGATGAGTACGACGATCATAACGGTGATCATAGGTAAGATTGTATATGTCAAATCAATGACATATATACAATTATGATGAAATGCTGATACTATACAATTAACTATAAAGATTATAATCGATGATGCATGGTTGGTTGACTGTTAAGTGTCATACAAACAAAAATCACCGCAGGCTTTTCACGCAAGTTCAGAGAGATAGAAAGACAAACACGCAGACTTGGTATCATATATATATATATATATATATATATATATATATATATATATATAACAAGTAGAAGACGATTGAAAAATAAGAAGACGACGATAGCGTGGATCAAACCACAATAAGAAACCAGTACGTCAGCAACTAACAAGCAAGAAGCAGGCAAACAGCAGGTGAAGCAACAGACAAAGAAAATTTCAAACACAAACAGCGCCAGCATCCATCCTCGCACACTCATCCTCTTTTTGCTTCGTGATTTTTTTGACATTCATTGTATGTATAATACATTATAAGTGGAATAGCAGTCCGTCGTTGCGGCGATTTACTGTGTAGGATCACCGGCAGCCAATATGGTTGGTATTGGGAATCGCCACATTGTAAAAACGTAAGTGAGTCGAATTCAACGGAAACGAATCGAATGACAAACGCACGTACGGACAAACTAGCACAGGCGGAAATTAATAACAGATACAAGCACACGAAGCGGAAAAGACATTGAACAAACAACCGCACTATACACGTCCGATTGTAGATCATATATATATATATATATGCAAAGGTAATAGCATCAATAGATTATACAACAAGGTGATTAGCCCCAATAAGGGGTCGATGTAACATTCAAATTTTAGGCAAACTCAAATAATAATAATTAGTTTCGAGGGCTCAGCAAGGGCTGGAAACCAAAACTGTTCTTTGTATAAGAATGTTTCTGATACTGTGACAGTGGGATAGTAATAACTGACGACGATCAGATGAATTTAAAAAAGCTGTAGTGAAGGCCCATATGAAGGTCGTTCAGCTGAGACACATAAGAATCATCGAGGTGTAACTTCACCTACCAGAGACAAGGATACACAATATAAACTACAGAAACGCACAGCCACACACACACACGTGCAAATATATGAGTACACAGCAAGCAAGAACGTAATCTTACAAGCAAAGCCGACTTACAATACAAAAAACGTTCAGACACAAGAAACATGCTATACGATACGCTCTATGCATCTGTGCCCTAATGCATAAACAACACAATTGAAGATAAGGAAAAGAATAACAGTGCGAATGAAAACAGACTAGTAAACACTTATGTGAAGGTGAAGCCTGTGACACCTCGATGTTGATTGATGATCGAAGGCCGTGACGATAGCTGACACACAACGACATCTCAACAGACCTCATACATCGATCGTGACAGAAACAAGCATTGAAACCGTACATAGCGTTTAAAGACAGACATTCACAGACATTGATTGCTTTGTAATATGCCCCGTTGTATATTGCTGCCTTGAGGGCCAGACCAGGCTCTATAGTATGGCGTCCCCCTTCCCTTTAGATGATAGAATAATCTGTGTATAAAGTATAAATGTTAAGGTAATTAAAACAAGACGAGAGGGACAATGATCATAAGTAGGCTGAGAAAATAATGAAGACGACCAATCGAATGACAACATCAAGCAGCAGTAGCAATGGACCGTCAAAAATGCGGTCATTACGAAACTTGCGATATGATGAAGATGAGTCAAGCTACTTGAAAATTTAGACCAATATGCTTATAATGCTGAGGATGGCGATTAACTGACCGATGAACACAACGAGAGTTGACTAACTGTAGGACAGGATCCATATAAACAAGGAAGGCTTTACAGGAGCCTTAAAGTCAACTCACGATGGCTCTCAACTATAATAATTATTATTATTTCTATTTTTACTGTTATATATACACACATCTTCGTTCGTGGATGTCGGTAATGTTGATCGTACGTTATTGAAATGTTTTTTTTTTCGCTTTGAATCTGAATCGTTTTATTTTCTTCCCTTTGTGTGATGATGTTTGTTTTATATGCGTATATCTGAATGTGGGCGCGTGTGTAAATGACCGAGCCTGTGTTTATTGTGTGACACGCATTCATGTACTATGACCTCAATACAATTAAGTCAGTGATTTCTATATTCTGCCAATCAGGAATGTGTTGTTGTGATGTCACGCTGTTTGTACGATCTGAGGGAATTAATTGGGTCTGTCTGCAAGTCTGATTGATCGATCTTCTCGTTCCAATTGAAAAAATTTATATTTTATTATATAGTTTGAATTCCTCTACTTGTTACTAAATATCCGTTTTCGCTTGCCGAATTGTATGCTTTTGCTGATTCTGTGGTGGGCTGTGTGGCTATAGAGTCGATAAAGGCGATAAATGTCATAAACCACTATTGTTTGAGGTGAATACGTTCACAATTTTGGTCGACCTTTTTTGGAAATTTGTGAAAGCCATAGTGCTATTGATCGATCTGTCAATCTTTAGAACAATAGCTTGGTGTTATATACAATGTTCGAATAAAAAATGGTCAAGATAATCTCTGTTGCAAAAAAAATCGTAAACATAAAATATATAACAAACTGCCACCAAAAATAACTAAACTAAGTGCGAAATCGGTTAGTAGCGGATTTCTCTACAATAAATTTTTATCGGGTAAGTTTATCAATGAAAGATTATCATCAGTTTAATTGTATTTTAAATAATACGTACTTGTTAGGAGTAAGAAGGCGCAGGTCGTACAACAGTGTCGGTCAGCTACTATTATTATTCCTACTGCAAAAATGGATTCGATTGCAGAACGTGTGTATGAGCGCAAGTGACAGCCAGTTAAATTGAAACAAGCAGAAGTTATTCATGTTCGCAGCAACTTTATTGTAGACCGCTGCCCTGCTTTTATTTAGGTTTTGAACCCGGATAATGCAGTCATTGCATTATTTTTCGCCGCTGTGGAATCACGCGTGCAACTAACCTAACATCGTCATCCTGCCTTCACCTAGTGCTGTTTGTTCTTGCCTTGATCCTTTAGTAACGAATGACAAAGAAAGACAAAAAACTGGGTGAAGTATGGTTCTTGGGGCACAAAAAATAGCATGATGCATGATATTTGTCTTACCCAGCGATCATTCATCAGGCACCGCTTTACGGAAAGGTGCTTTGTCAGACTTCACCTAAGGATCAAGTACGATTTAACTGTTTTAACTTCTTTCAACAACATATTGTTCGAGGCACATTACGACAGCGTGTTCATATTTTGATACCAAAAAAGGTCTTCAATGCGGGACTCGAACAGTGGATACAACCACCCACATTTTGCCGGGTGAACGAACGATGAATTTGTGTGTCTAGCAAGTCTGTGATGTGCTTGAGATACATATAATCGATAAAAAATGTGAACCATCACTAGCTGTGGGGGTGTTTTCTGTTTGTTTCAATTTGAATGGATTTGTCACCCACTGTTTAAATTATATTCTCTCGTTGTGTTTAGCAATCTCAATACCGGCATCAACGACGCGGAATGTCGTTTAACAGTCGACAGAGTAATGGTGACATCAGCAAATCATTACATTAATCATTAAAATGTTAATGCCAACGAGAACACTATATAAAATTGACAAAATCCAGTGACACGACAACAAGCTTTCCAACGTACGACAACAACCACAACAACAACACCACCACCTACAACAACAACGACAACAACAACTTGAACGTATTCATAGCGTTTGACATCCAGTATATTAATACCACACATAATGCATCCAACATCCCGGTGTGATCTCCTCGATCCATGGGGTAGGGGCATGGGGTCATCATTAGCACGAGAAAATGAAATGACAAATGAATTTGCCTGTCTAGTTTGGACCAAATGACACGCAGCAGACGTTTGGTCCCTTATCTAAAAATAGTGTGGGGCAGTGTGTCTATAATCTATCTAGCCAGCCGGTCCCCTCATTATCGAGAACGATGTGGACAAACTGGAGAGGACAAAAAATTGTTGTTGTACATAAATATATATATATACATACAAATATATACATATATAGATATAATAGACATAGATGGATGTAATTGATTTGGAACACACAGCAAAAGACAGCAACAAAGACAGGCGAAGAAACAAACGGGCATCCAGAAATAACACTGAAGAAGACAACTACAACGATTATAGTATTTCAACTACAAAACTATGACATGCTGATGAAAATAACAGCAAGCATATTAATAGCAACAACAGTGTTTGGCAACTGCTCGAACGAATTGTAAAGGCAGATGGCCCACTATCGATTAGATAACATGATATACATATATAAACATATAGTAGATAAACACAGCGAAAAAATAATTTGTAGAGGACAGTGCATTGGCCGAAGCATAACGCGACTCAATTCATGATCAACTCGACAATAGCAACAATAAGAAATTGAAACAGCTTATAAGAGGCGAACCACGCGTTCGATCGGAACTCTTGATTCCTTTTAGGTTTTCGTATTTTGTAATATAAGGTTCATAGCGAGTAGAAAAGAAATAAAGACGATTCGTTGAACTCGGCGGTGTAAAATGTCAATACGTAATGAATACATATATACATAAATATATAGATAAATGAACACAATTACACATACACGTACAGACAAGTACGGAATACATTATAATACGGTTGAATAACCGCAGCAGTACGAGATGTTTTGCGCCTGTATTGACGACCACAGAGCAAAATGAAGACATCAGAAGCAAAATGATGATGATGAAAGCTACATATGATAATTGTGAACAGATACCATGAGCAATCGCCCAATAGATTCAAAGAGAAGAAGGAAGAACCAACAACAAATCTTTCGTGGCAAGTGGAGTTGGAGCAAGAGGATTTATACAAACACACACACATACATGAAAACAGCCATATGGAATATAACAGCAATGCTGCCTGAACAGCAGCAGCAGCAGTCGCAAAAACAACAGCAAGAGCAGCAACTTGAGTACATAAAACTACTATGAAACACAACTAATGATGAAATCGAGATGGAAAAGTAAGAGCGTAGAGACGCTAGATGATTCGATGTGACTGAAGGCATTGTTAGCGGATGGCTACTAGAAGAAGTGGATTATGCTGATAGAGATTAAAGTCGAACAGAGAAAGACCGAAGATTGATAAGGCAACTCTGGTTTAAGTGCTGTGATTGGTTTACAAGACTAATTATTATTATTAATTATATTACATTATTATATTACAGTTGGATTCCTTCGTTTGGGTCATTTAGCTTTGGCAAAATAATAAGACAGTAAGAATAACAGCAAAACCAAGGATGATAAAACGCATCTCTAATAACGACTACAGAACTAAAACAACATTATACAAGGGGGGATGAGTTCCTTGATACTTATGATGATGGTGATGAGATCATAGTTCTAATAACGCAAAATTGGTATTAGATCATTCGAGACTGATGTCTCTGATTGTATTCTAGAGGAAAACATTTTGTTTTTGCCATTATTACCAGCATTAGTTCCCCTTGTTTGCAAGAGAAATCTTGCTTGTAGAATGGTCATCTCTGAAACTATGTAATGAAACCTCTTTTCTTGAGCTATCACCTTCTTTCTTAACAAAACGGCACAGTTGAATGAAGGTGAAGTTCGGGAAAAGCTAGCCCTGCCTCTGATTAATAATGACATCGAATTCTTCGCGTTTAAGCGATTGTGAAGGTAGATTGCAGTAGTCACAATAGTGAACGATCTTTGACAAAATGAAAAAAACGAGTGAGAAAAGTGAATTTGACAACGAGTACAGAAGTTCCGCATCTTTGGGGTTAATGGCGATAGTGATGATGACAAATTGCTTCGAACGATAACGATACACAGAAAAGACAAAAGTATAGCCAGTGAATAAGAAATAAATGCTAGGACATTGAATATAAGAGCGATTGCGGTGAAGAAAAGTCTGAAAGAGTAGCTGCAGGAGATCCGTGTAGGAACATTCATGCGGCATATGCCTTCGAAAACGCGTGTGCATATATGAACATGTACACACCTCTAACATACGAGTCTGACCCGTGCTGAGGTTATGGCAGGGGACACTGAACACTACGTAAAGTAAGCGCAAATTCTGCACGATAGGGAGACGTAGGGGTCACGTGTAGACTATGGCGGTTGAAATGGGTAAGAAACTAAAAAAGCGACAACTAAAAGGTATCTAATGTATATGCGAAGGGCTTGATGAGAAAATGGTAAATCAAAAATAAAAAAACAGGTGAAATAGCGGCGGGTTTTCCATAGTTGGGGGTCTACAGTGAGATGATACAGGATGCGAATCGTCGGAGATAGGGGACATAGTAGTCTGAATATGATGCGATACAAAGAACTAGTGGTCAATTACAGGCCCAACAAAGGTAGAGATGGTGCTTAAAATGACCTGAGGTTGAAAGGTTGGGGTTTGGGTTGGGGGAGAATGGAGGTGATGAAGGCATAACGCAAAAGTGGAGTGATATTGATTATGTTTCAAAAAATCGTATTCGACCACGAAATTATATGGACGATTCGGATGTATATTTTGTAATTTGGAAACACAGCCGCCATTGGCTTTAGCGGCTTAAACAAATTCTGTTTCAATAAATTCAATGAGTATTAATTGGCATCTGCTGTGTGCTACGTTCATATAAGACTCACATTAAGTAATCTAGTACAAGCAAAAATTCATATTATTAGCAATGCCATTTTGACCTTTACTTTAACTAAGATCGTTTATTGTTTATTAGAAATTTTCATTATTTATTTGTAGGTAAATGCAAAAACAAATATAATCAAAGGATTAGTGAGTCTTTTGGTTATAAATTGGTTTTGATGCTATGGATAATAGACATTTTAACTAGTCGACGTAGTTTATTGTACAAGTAGTTTCTACTACTAATTTTAATAGATTCTATATTTGAAATATAGTGCAATAATCTTTCCGTAATTGCGCGGCTCCTCGCACATTAGTTCCATCATTATAGGTAATTTCCCAATGTATTAAATGTTTGCTATATATATTTGAATGAAGTCCAACATATTGAGGTTGATATGCTTCAACATCTAGGAGCTTCTCCTAGCGGTCCAAAGCAAGTGGAAAAAGGTAAGTTTGTGACCGACACCTCGCAGAATAGAACGATTAGGGCAGAGGATGCACAAAGGTATGATCCACGAAAAAGCTTGGTGTTTCTCATATTTTCGATAAATGTACCCTATATAGATATAGTGGTTTTTCAGTTTACGCAGGCTTTTAAAATTTTTTTCCAGATTGCCACAGTTACATACTACTGTATACCTATGTTCGAGCGTATCTGTATCCTCAGAATGCATTAGTTTCCTATAATTCGTGTTCGCTCAGATACTTCGTTAAGTTTCCGTAAGTGATATTGTCGACTTGCTCAAAAACTATTTTTCACTCAGTCAGCCCGCAACCGAGAATAACACAAGAACCACGTGCCAAGAGATTATTAATAATAGGTAATGTTCCGTCAACTACTCTTCCATGAAGTGAAATTATTCCACTGCTTAATAATAAATAATAAATAAATGAAGCTAGTTGCTTCGAATTACGTATACTTCGAAAAACAGGCGCGGCACAACCAAGGCATATAGATTCGCAAGATTACCTCGATACATGTAATAAGTCTTCACATACAAAATTATATCATAAATTGCAGTGCAAATGAGCTGGTTATCTAATTACATGATGTTAATTCATTCTCTTTTCCGCACACTCCATCCGAGTAAAACCTGTTTTTTGAATTCTCTGACCGGTCGCTTTCTATCTATTGGGGGCAAAATAGTGTAGAATACATCGCATTTATAACTATACATATTATATACAAAACAAGTTAGATCATTTCTTATATTTCACAAAATGTTTATTTTTGTATTTAAAACATCTGTCAGCGTGTTGCATTATATTCTGAAGAAACAGTTATACAAACCCTATACATATGAACACAATATTTACAATTTCTGTTTACAAATATTTTCCTTTGAGGTAATTCTTTGTACTACAAATCCTAAAAGTTAGAAATTTGCTCGAGCAGACGGATGTTAAGTTCTGAAATAAGAAAAACGAGTTATTAGGACGGCGAAGTTTTGTGGACGTTAGTGCTAGTTATTAAAACACGTGTCTGGCCACATGATCATTATTCGAAACACTGAACTCTAAGGATTCTCCTAGTCAGAGGGGTACTCTAAATTGCTTAACACGATAAAATTTAACAACAAATCATGGTCGCTCTGTCTAGACTACTTGAATAGGAGCATAAATATCTTGCGCTTTATTGTACAATTTGTGGTTTAATTAATCATCATTCAAGACTTTAAAGTCGCTTCTACAATTCCACAAGCATTTCGACACATCAGTTTCTACAGTGAAAGCTGCTTTCGGGGATAGGTAGCATGCTTCCTTTCAGTGCAATTACAGATAGAAATGCGAACAAACGAAAAAGATTTCATGCTTGTACTACCAAAACATACATTTTCCGTTGACGTATCTGCAAGCCGTCCTCGTCTCTGTGGCCCCTTTGGCGTCCCGGCGATAAAACCGTGGTCGATTTTCCAGGTACGATAGGCCAGGGACGCTGTTCAAGCGGGATAGACACTCCCTCGACTTGGGGGAATTTTGAAACGTGGTTTGGGTACCGACTAGAGCCTAGATAAGAAAATGACGTAAACACGAAAAGAAAGAGGAAAACAAATATAACACGGTACGTTGTCTCATCCACGAGATATGGCACACAAGCATGCAAGTACGAGTTCAGCATACGTCGGACCTTGGCGTAGAAATAGGAATACAGCTTCCTAGCGACTGAAGCAAGGATTACATAGAGATCTAGCATGAAATATTTGTAGGACAAAAAAATTGAAGGATAGTAATATCTGTGAAGGCTAACAGACGTGCGAAGAAGTAAATATAAGGTTTAATTATTCATTTAAGTGTGTAGAACAGCTGTTGAAATACATTTGAAAGAACCGCGTTTATTTACCATTTGCAGCATTAGAATTAGTTGCAGGCTGCAGGGCACGCTGGAGATCTTTAGGACGAGGCACTGACTGAATGTAGGGCGATATTTTAGCTATGACAGCTGCTTTATCAGGGGATGCTACAGCAGCCATTGTCCATCTTAGCCGGCGGTGCTTCATTCTGGAAAAGAGACAAAAAAAATAAATACAAGTTGGTCAACATGTCCATGAACTAATGGAATATTATACCACTAACTAGATGCATTCACTAGAGTTATATTTACGCTAGCTAGGCAAAAGAACAAATTACCGGAGGAGGTAATTTTCTCGTAGTGATGCGATATGACTTTTGCAGTATTATTGCCTACCTGTAAACTGCCATAATGACGATTGCGGCTGTTTTGAGCGTCCGTTTCCGAGCAGGAAATTCTAACTGCCTTAACGCACAATTTTGAAGATAAGATTTTTGAACAAGTAACTGCAGGCGGCGACTTTCAGATCGCCGAAACACCCAATAGAGCTTATGAAGAAGAGCTACGAGCTCCTCTTCAGCAATAGCGTTACTCTGGCCTGCACGAACGAGGTTGCGCAAGCTTTCTATCTCGGAGCGAGCTTCGTCTAATGCAGTTTGAAGTGCTGGACACTTCTCGCAACCTTCAAGCCATTGTAGGGAACCGCATTGAGGAAACGCATCAGCAAGGCCTGCCAATATGTCAGCATCTACGCGCCTTTGCAGTGCTACACTACACAGACGTAACACCTTTTCGTTGGCCTCAATTCTATCCTCGGCATCTTTCATGTTTTTACGAGACTCCTGCAGCTTGCTAACGAGCTCGTTTATTTTACGATCCATCTGTTCTTTAATTTTAAGACCGGTCTCCTTGACTACCTGCTCCGTTTGTTCCTTATGCTTTTCGATTTCTTTACGTAGCTTTTGAGATTCCTTAGTGACTTTGGTAAGCATCTGCTCTTTAGCTGCCAGCGTAGACTGCACATCGCGCAGCTCTTTGGCTTTGAGCCGCAGCTGTTCACTAAGAAACTCTTTCTCAATTTTTTGTGACGACAGCGCTTCCTGATGGTCTCGCAACAAGCAGTCTTTTTCCTGCAGAACCCGAATATGCATCTTTCGTTCCTGCTCGACCCGGTCTTGCCACTGAATCTCAAGTTCTCCAACGGCGTCCATTTTTTCTTTGTTCAAACTTTCCTCGAGCTGACGAATCTGATGACCATGTTCAATGAGAGGCACCATTGTTTTCTATCAAAGCTCGAGAAAAACATTAGTTAGTGATTAGTTAGTATGTAAGCGATCGTGCTGCTTTAGCACGCGCGAATCAAGGCAGCCTTTGTGGTTGTTGGTTTGTCAAAAAGATACATCAGTTGACATCTACCTCATACGGTAGATTTTCAATTCTATCATGATGAAAAACACTTAGTTCAATTATATTTTTTATGCAGGCATGAAAATAAGTTGGCAGACTGAAAACTCGTTAATTATCACTGTTGCTTACCATTTCATTGCGGAGCTGTTCGACGAGAGTATTCAACTTGTTTACTTCGGATTGCAGTGTGGAACACTTGGCCTCGTGTACACCCTTACGGTGCTCGAGAAGACTTTTCTCACTACGAAGAGTGAGAATTTCCTCTTGAAGCTCACGATTGAGGCTGGCGTCGCGGAAACTCGTTTGCAGCTGTACCGACTGGTGCGAACCATAACCATCCGGCGAGGAACTCATCTCTGACGATGAGCATACACTAGCACAATCACGTTTACTATCTCGCTCGGCAACACTCTTCTCAAATGCGTCAATTCGCAGACGACGTAATTCGAGATCTTGCTTTTCCAGTAGCTCCTTCATCCAGGTGCATTGTCGACATAATGATCCTACCGACCCTTTTGGACTAGGTTGGACCATTAGTATACCTTGTTGCTGATGTTCCGCTTGGTTTTTTTGTGTTAAAGGCATCCGACGCGGTGACGAACGACTGGACGAACTGCTCAGGTCAAGCTCATCTTGACCAGCGCCGAATGAGATACAGTCCTCATACACAGCAAGCTTCTTTCGTAACGTTTGCGTTTCTCGTACAAGAACATCCATTCGTTCCTCCAGAAAGTTCTTGGTATCTTTCAGAGTACGCACTTCGTCCTCGGCGATTTTCAATTCATTTTCAAGACCCTCAGCTTTTTTTTCGGCAGTGATAACCTGCCTCTGAAGGTCGCTCGCGAAAATTGATGGTTGAGTCATATCGACCTGGCGCGCCTCTAGTTTATTCAGCAGTTCAGCATTCTTCAATTGGTATTCGGAAATCTCATTTTCTTGCTCCTAAAAAAAGGAGGCAAATACGGAAATATTACTTTATATACATTCATTCTGATGGTGTTCAAAAGGGGGACTCGTGTTTACGGACAGAGCTTCATTGAAGCAGCTTTGTTTTATGAAACAAAAACGTCTTACCTTAAACTCGCCTTCAAGTTGTGCAACCTTCTGCCTCAACTTGATTTCTGTTTTTCTCAGTGTCTCAACAAGCTGTAGTAGTTTCTCAAGGCTGTTTTCAAATGTTTGTACTTGGGCCAAGTGGACACTTGAACTGGGACTAAGTAGGTCCTCTTCTGGTTCCTTTAACGCTAACACCCCACCATCGGAAGTGCCCGTTTGTAATGGCGCAATTAGCGAATGCATTCGCTCTGCCATCATACGCAGCCTCGATGACACCTCATGCAAGAGAGTTTGCTGTTTTTCCACTTGTCTTGCTGCCCCTTCTTTTGCACGGAGCTGTTCCTTTAGCACCCGGAAGGACGTTTCCATGTCCTGGTGATTAGTGGACATTTCACTGGTTGATAGCTGGTGTTGATTTTGCTCTGAAACCTGCGATTCGGAAGCCGGCGAAAGCGATCGCGGCTCAGGGAACTGCTCTCCTAGTTGTCGTGCAATCTTGCGCGCTGTAAGGTCCTGCTCGAGTCGGTTGATCACCTCGGTGAGGTCGTCAATCTTTTCTCGAGCACATTTGAGCTCAATTTCAAGTTCACTGCGACGCCGCGCCATTGCCTCCATGGCTGTGCTTTTTTCGCGGAGTTCCGTTTCCAGGGAATCCAACTGAACCTGACGGTCTTCATCGAGGGCCGTGGAACGGCGACTGCGTTCTCTGCAAGACAGAAGCAATAGCATAACGTTGTGAAGGCGTCTCAACACTGCGATTATCTCAATTCGGTAAAACTAGCACACTTTGATTTGCTAATATCATATCAAGCATATAATGGAACAAAAACTGTATATTACTATGCAAACGTGAAAGGAATTCGATCTCCGCACTGAATCATTAGAAGGCGAACATTTTAGACTATTAACCACAAATCACAATGAAACCTTCGCATACGCAGAAATAATTAAAGCTCGTAACATCCTGCTGTGCTACCTAAATCTAGTCTTCTTGCCTAGAAAGTGTATCTTGTAGGTTCCGAATCTCCCTCTCAAGAGCTTCGCATTCGGCATCCTTCTCCTGTGATACTTCACTGAAGAACTTCTTATTCTGTTGCAGCTGCCGTTCCATTGCTTCTAGTTGTTCGTCTCGTTCACGAATTACAGCCTGAGCTTCTTCTACGGCCTAAAACGCGAAACCGGTTATTGCAAATAATTCACAAAGTAACAGTTCCGAAGACAAATAAATGGATACGATCTTTGGAGGTTAGTTCTGCGATTTATGATAAACCTTGTGGAACTTTAATTTTATAGACGACGCGTACGTAAGCGTATTTTACACTGGTATGGAAGAAACCAGTGTGTCGGAATGTGATCACATGCTATGTCGAAGTGAATTTTCCAAATCGTACATACAAATGTTCATAAGAAACTTCACATTTTCAATAATACACATTGAGTTGACGTCTTTCGGTAATTATGACACATGGATTGACAAATGCATGGTTTATATTAACCTGATCTCGTTCATGTGCCAATTCTTCAAGCTTTTGCTCAAGTACCGAAATGCGCTCGTTTCTCAGTGAGATTTGGCGTTCGCAGCTGCGTGTTAAACTTAAATTTTCGCGCTCAAGTCGACAGTTTTCCTCCGTCAATCCTATAATTATCATCATAGAACAGAATCGAGGAGGTATAATAAAAACAAAAGCAGATACAAGCAGATTAGAGTGAGCCACTAAATAACGGCTGGATAGTAAACATGTAAAGCTGGGTTTATATTAGCGGAAGCGAATACAACTAATTATACTTAACTTTTGACAACAAAAGGGACTGCAACAGTAAAGAAGATAATAAGATAGTATTTTCAGATAGTTGTAGAATTCATACAGAAAAAGTAATTGTTACAGTTGCTTCTGTATGTGCGCTATTTTCTTTTTTTTTTACCATAAAGAGAGTACATGAAACAGATGAAGAGTGGTGCTTGCTTTGACATATAACGAAACAACTAATAGGTAGGATCGTTTCAGGTAGATCCAACGTGACTCGGAAGTATTGACATCAACTACATGCCGAAAATAAAGAGATACTCCTATGAACAGGAAATTGATAGCGTCCGGGAGGTAAAAAGAATTAGCAGTCAGGCAGAATGTCAGATTTTCAAGGTTGTCATAGGATCGGCGATTCAAGCTAGCTTTTAGTTATCACTCGAATTTATAACTTTAGTTCCATTAAACAGATCCAAACAATCGATCTTTCGCATCGATTATGGAACTAAGAGACCGAACAAGCTGAACATATCGGTCGCCTCGTGTAAATTTGAAAAATAAAGGTGAAGTACATCGTTTGTTGGCTCTGAATGACATAAACAATTGCCTTTAGAACTGAAGCAAGCAGCCAAGCAAACCTCAGTTACTTGAGAAGTTGTCAATGAAGGTCACAAATTAGTACGATACAATTTTGGACGGACATACATATGGCCATGTCTGTGATACAGTACATCTATAGAGACAATGCATTTTCTACATAGGAACGTCAATCATTTATGGCCATGATTTACACATTTCGTGATGTGCTCCCCCATGGCCAAGAAATATCGATGTCTGCAATGAGTCAACAAGCTAAAAGCAAGTTGTTAAAAAGGCATGCTCCACTGTTTGCGCGCATCTGACAGGTATAACGACTTTCGTTACATAACACTGTCGGACTTAATTTCGTGTTGTTGTTGTGCGAACACAGAGACAGGTCAATCTCGTTGTTGATGGCATCACGATCCGGTTGTTTACCTGAGAATCTTTTTACACCGTCACCACAGGCACCATCACCACAGTTGCCTTCAGCTGCTCCATCCTCACAGGTGCTTGCCTTCGTGCCGCAGCCGCCTGATTCAATGTCAGGGGCAGGACATAGAGCGAAATCAAATTTTAGATAGCTATTCTAGATTGAACACGACACAACAGCTTCGTAAAACTGGCTTCGAATTGCAACAGAAAGATGGCTTGTTCCACATTTTAGGCATTGGGTGTCGAAATAAACAGACCCTCGGCGATCGTTTAACAAAAATAGCCCAAAAACACACATGTATTTCACCATCTGAATAAATACGCATTGGCATGTGCCCCCTATTCTTTACCAATTTGGTTATGACAGGTACGTTGAAAGCAATCCGTCAGTAGGCAGTGATGGCGTAGGCAAAATCGAATAGATACACTTGCATATTTGAACGTTTGTTTTACATATTCATTGTTGAAATCTTCAATTCAGCCAACAATAGCCTCTCTACTATAATATCGAATTTATTAATGATTTCGTTTTTGAAGATAAACCCTTGTCATGCTGGCAGTGGAACTCATCATTTAAGTCTGCAAACGTGTCCGAATATAACGAACATCAATAGCACAAAACATGGTCGTAGCGATGAAACAGTGTCGTTTGATGGTCCCAGTCAAAAAGCATAAACTGCGTAAATAACGAACCGGAACTGCAGCAAATCGTCGAAAAAATATACACTAAGACTAGAAAAATTCCTATACACCCTACTTTGTTTTTAGTGCATCTAATAGTATGATAGACGGAATAATAATTAGTTCAAATCAGGATCATAGATTGATGTTCTTTCATTGTCCTAATACACAATAATACTAACCAATAATTTTGTAATAATATAGCATAAATGCTTGAGGACAGTTAAAAAAAATTTTAAGAATCTTCTTTTATAGAACTTCTGACTTCAACGGATGTTACAGTGACCTCGGAACCGAACTATTCTATTATAGAAGCGTTTTTCACCTCAGATAGTATATCTATATGGCAGCTTTAGCTGTCATATATACTTTCCGAATTCAACCGCATAAATAAAGGACAATAAGCGCCAGCAATGTCTTACTCCATGAGTTAGTTTCAGCTTGATTCCAAAGCTTAAACTTTATCTAATCATAAAATAGTACTTCAAATCCCTAATATGTAAAACCTAATCAGCGAACGCTACTAAAATGTTTCCCGTTAACTGCTTTAAACTAAAAACAAACGTATCTAATTCCGTTTCAAAGAGTTGACTTGATTTACGTACGGTTAAGCGCGACGTCAATCGACTCCTTGGCGTTATTGTCACTGCTGTCTCGACCTGACTGTATCCCTATCGGTGCAGACGCTGCAGCAGCCGCTGCTTCCAAAATTTTTCGCTGTTTTTGCTCGACCAATCCCATGTGCTTTGCCTCTTCAAGCTGCTCCTCTAGCCGAAGTCTGGCAACTTCGCTTTCTTTAAACGCGTGCTCAATGTGGTGTCTTTGTCCACTGAGCTCCAAGAGTTCAGTCGTTAACCGATCGCGTGTCTCTTCACCGATGATGACTTTTTCTGCGCGCATAACATCGATAACAGAGGTAACATTGTAAATATCCGAACTGTATGTTACAGAAAACCATTGGAGAATAGTTTAGCCTGAGAGTGTTCATTATGCAACAGTAAGATTTTTAATTAAGACCACGCAATACAGTGAGTAGAGAATATCTATAATCAACAGAATAAGGTATCTATATCATACTTTCTATTCACAAGGCTGAACAGATTTTTCTATTCAACCAATAAAATAAACCCGTAACTCGCTAAAAATTGGAACAATAATAACAATTAACGTCTTCTTAAACATGTGTCCGATCACACATTGACTCAAAGATTAAATACAATGATTTGAATTAATCATGACCGTGTCCGAATTCCCGCCAATGCTATGCTCCATATTTTAGAATCTAACCCTAAAAGAACATACGCATTTACTAAAAATGGAGCATAAACATTTTAGTAATGAGCAATCTGTATCTAAATTGCCGCCAAATACCATTGGTTCGTCGAACCGTTGTCATTCACTAGCTCCAGTGAAAGCTGTTACTCAAAAATGAAAAAGATCAAACCAATAGAAAGCACATATAGCTAGCAAGAGTAGTTACAACGGGTATACTAGTCTCTATTGGTTTAGTTTTCTTCCCATCTGATCATCTGTATTGGCTCATTTTTCCCAGCGGCCTTCATAACAAGTAGACGAACGTAGGGTTTTGGGTATGCTCACTTTTTGTGTATTTCGCTTTTAGCATATCGTAGCTTTTAACAGTATCTCTATGCAGCCTAGGCTACCTAGATTATCAGTCTCTTGTAGACACAATTGGTTACCGGCAAGAAAATGTATGATCCTATAAGTAACTGCTTCAGTCACTCCTCGAGTTAACTAAAAACTAAATCTATTAAAACGTATTTGTTGAGTTCGGTATCGTCGTCATGGGCTTACAGCCTCTCGGTATGGTTGCAATCAATTCAATAGCATACAACGAGTGTGATGCCATTAATGCTGATCAGGTGTAACAATACTGCAAACTTTTTCTATGAATTTGGCAAAGCTGCAGGAATGGGTAACTGTCTCCTAGGGCTGAAATGGGGGATATCACAGTTGGGAATATTGCGTCCTATCAACCTCAACACCATTTAGTGCCAACACGTGCTTTCCGTAGAGTTTACTTAACTAACCGTCGCCGATAATGAGTGATAAATATTCAGATCTTATTTATCGCTTAGCGGACATCGGCAAAGAAATAGCGAAAATAAGATATATCGTAACTTTCCGACCTAACACAATAATAAACAATGGGAAAGTTAAGCTCAATTTGAGTTAAACTGCATGTCCACATCATAAGTTAGCATTAACATTATAGAAACTTTTGTAACAGTTACGTACGTAAAATCATAATAACTAACCAGTAAGAACCGTCGTTCCTCAGGTTTCCTTGCTGTAAGTGTAATTTCGCTTTATCCATCGGGTTACACACTTGCGAAGCTATGATCGGTATGGAATCGTCCCTCCATTAATTCGCGTATTCTACGGGGTATCTTCAAGACTAGCTCAAATCGATCTTTCGAATTCGAGATCTCACAAAATAGCATTATAAGGTGTTCGAAACGCTTCTTACTGCTTGTCATAATCTTTGCGATGCCCATCCCTGCACTCAGCGAGCACGATGAGTTGTTCGGAGTGTCGAAAACCGATACACACAGACATACATACACACGTAAATACGCCTGTGAAGTGTCATTATCCGTCCCCTGCTGCTAAAAGCAGCGTTGACGCCTACCTTAACATCATGAACAGTAAGAAATCCTCGTCTCACAATAAGCGAATTTGAATAGCATAGTGGACCGGATGTAAGTAGTGGTATTGGACATTATCCGATATAACCACTATAAGCCTTAGCCGACAAACTCACATAATCCATAAAGGCAAGAACTGCAAACCGATAACAACGCGGAACAAAATATCCAATATACGTCACGAAAAATCAAACGAGATTCCAGTCTTCTTTCTTTACGCTTCTATTTCTGATTTACTGTTTGTTGCGTCACCCTATTTAGTAGACCATAGATCACACAAGTCGCTCGAACTCCGCGGATACGCTTTATGTTCACGTTACGTTAGCTTAAATGGCCCGTCGAGTCGTCTGCAGCACTTACATTTAATTGAGATAGACAGACAAGGCGAGAACACTTGAGGAAACGGTGCTGACTATTTCTATTCTCTGCAGGTTGTAAGGTGGAGAACCAACTGGCTATGCCATTAGTTTCACTACGATACGCGCTTTCGCTGGCGTAGAGTCCGTTCGTACTATCGGTACTCTCGATTACCCTCGCTCGGTTCTCCCCATTGGCTCCTCCCTATTGTAGTCCAGCAACTGATGCTGCTAACACTGCCTCATAGAACCACAACAGTGCGTGGCTAGATGAAGCCCGGTATTAGTTGCAGACGGCTATATTGCCCAGGCTGTACTTGCGATAGCGAAAATATGGAACCGTTACGCTGTTTTACGTTAATGTTACTTAACAGAACTCATTTTTGTTTTTTATTCTGATGTTTTTCTACTATGCCTATGCGAACGAAGATAAAATTGAAATACGCTCAGTTAAAGAGATACACGGGCGCCAATCCAGCTGAGTTTAATTGTGTCCATACAATAAACAACTTGTTTGCTCTGTGGAATTGTTAAAACAAACAGAAGGGACTAGGAGATTACGTTAGGATGCACAGACCAAGGTGTTATAATAAAATTTCCCGAAGTACGAAGAGGCTTGTCATTAAGTACAGAAAAGGTAAACAACGAGGTTTCTCTTCTTCAGTGTTCAATATGATGAAGCATGAGATCGGCTTGATCATTGTTTTAGTTGATAGTCCTCTACGGTATTCTTTTCTAAAAAAAGTTTGAAGCTAAAAACTGGTTCTGATAACCTGCGACACGCCAGAGTTTACGCGGAGCTCTTTTACCTTCAGCCTCATAATGTGGATAACTACACAGTTGACCAAGGATCAGCATGGTCAACACAGAGGACGTAAACACGCGAGACAGGAAGCCAAAGACGGACCGTGATGAGTCAACGATCTCGTAGAAGTTGGTGACAGAAAGCAGACACGAATTTTAGAAAGCGGTCGCTCAAAGCAAAGTATAACGACCTGCATTTAGGATATCGTTTACCCGTGGCCACATCGAAATTGATATGTAGTACTTCGAGCATCTGTGACAAAGTGGCGCCTCTTCTGTTGACACCAGTAAGAGGCAACTAAACGAGCCTACACTGACAAAGTAGAATATGAAAGAAGCCAGACATTCTACGACCGAGATGTTTTCCACAATGTTATTTCCGGTTGTAAAAGACTATATCATTACTCTAAGCTCTGTGATATGAGATGCCCTGCTGAGATAAAAAGTGTTTTGACTGACAAACAAGTAGTATTAACAGAGGGGCACCAGTGCAGACGAGAAGGGACTGCAGAAATAAACTCTGCATGGCTTGTTAAATGAATAACACATCTTCGACAAGTGTCTTAATCATGTGTGCTTTTTTTTATCGAATAAAGGTCATCTGCAGTTCGAAGCGAATTTGAGCTTGGGCAGGCCGTAGCGATGAACTCAATTTGTCTAGTACAGGCGCTTTTATTTGGGCATAAGTTGGTAATTGGCACCCAAGCAGATTTGTTCAGAGTTAAGTGAGGGCCATTATAATCCATACCGGTGTAGCGTCGACGAATGCTTTTCTTGTTCTTTCTAGCACGAATTTGATCAGTCAACCTATGTACGCAATGCATCCATTAATACGCGATGACAAGCAAAAAGCCAGAAACAAAAAGCAAGGAACGTAGAAAATATCTCTAAGACGAAAGAGCAAAGAACAAGTGCTTTCCAATCACTTCAGACAAGGTTGATGGCCACTGGGGATGATCTTTTTGTCGATGATGTTTCCGACAAATCAAGGTTAGAGAATTGTCACAAAGCGTCAGTATAGGCAATACCAGAACACCGATTATACACATAGATGTGACAACGCAGGCTTAACATTGTGGTCATACACTGTTCGTTGAAGGCTGAGAGCGGCTGTCCAACCATCGGTGGCACGAGATGTAATGGCGAGTTTCATTGGGGAGCTAGTGTAACACTTTTTACATAAAGAGAAAATTCAGCTATAGAGTTAATTAGAACTGGTGCTGTTTCCATTGTTAATCCTGTGAGTGTATGGCGATATGTTTAATTATACTCGCAGCGTCGTAAGGTGTTACGAATTTTTGTCTACCAGTAATGGCCATCGATACGTCCATCAGTATTGGGGGTCCGCAGTACCTCAGAAACATGCTTAGTCTATTACAATCGTCAAATTTCGATGTCACAGTCGACTCCGCGACATTAACAGAGATATCCGACACATATCGTATATTAGCGCATTTCTGGTAGACAAAGGCTAACACAGTGTGGTTTTTACAACAGTTGGCTCTATTGCCAATGCTTTACTGACATGTTACTTTGTTAGTGACTTAATTTATAGTTGGACAAACTTACAAGCTATGAGTTAGCTGTCCGATTCGTGTGACTCGAAAAACTAGAGCGACTAGAGTTCGATACCATATTTCCAATAAACAATGTTTAAGCTGGACTCTATAGGAAGACCAGTTACCCATCCGTTACCTATATACCCTGAAGCTTGCGTGATTTTTTTCTGTCAATATGATGTTTTAGTGCATACATGCTAATTATGAATGATGGCAGACGAGATGATTGGAAGGCCGCATTGTATCTGATCATTTTGACGAGTCCACTCCATATCTACTTGTAGATAAACACTAAATAATACAGTCAAATCGCGCAACGCTGTAGCACCGATCGTGATTGCTTCCTGAATTTTAAAAAGCACGCTTACCCAACTTCTTTATTAATAGCCACCGAGCTCATAGCGCTAATACGTACTGCATAATATGTTCTGGGTAGATATTTTTTGCTAGAAACGATTAAGTGGACAAAAGAAAATCAGACGCGCAAACATATACACAACATGGCCGGTAAAGCGAGATCTTCGTAATACACTGGATGCCGATATAACGGCAGCAGAGACAAAAAGGGCAAGGGGTTGTCGAAAGCTGAAGTTCCCAGTAGACTAGACATGCTAACAATTCGCAGTAAAGCTTATATCGTGTTAGTTACAATACCTTTGGCCTGGGCTAGCTGATTACAAAGATCCTCTCGAACTCTCTCCTCGTCTTTGAGTTCCTCTTCGTTCCGAGCTAAGCGTTCCTCTAATTCTTTCGTCTGTTTATAGAAAAACCAAGGAAAGACAAATGTTTTATATTTTGCTATTAAACTACCAATTAATTCATTTTATTTATAATGAATAAATGATAATCGTTTTCTTGTTTTGAGCTGGTTTAAAAGTCACAACACAATGATACTTGACGCATTTTCATTACCTTGGCCGTCCACTGTGAATGGCTGCTTTTAATGAAGTCCACCATCTGCGCAACAGATGCGCGAAGTCGTCTGGAAGGCACCAGCACCATGTCGTCCTGTGGATCAGCGCCCTCGTGAAGTGACACCAGAGGCAGCTCGAGAGCATCTTCCATAAGGAGGTCATTCAGTTCCTCTTTTGATGGATACGGTCCATTCATGCCTTCGTCCCGTGATGCTGTCAACAGATTAAACGGTAACTAAAGCGTGCATTAACATGTTTATCGTCGGTAGCACTGAGAAAAGATGAAACTTTGTCAAAAACATCTTGGAAGCATTCTTGCCTATGATTAAGGCTTATATTTAATTTGTCGCCTTTAGAACGCCCCATATGGTTCATGTAAAGAAATAGAAAAGACTTTCCGTGAGGCGCATACACGTCTGTGTATCAGACGCTGCATCATACTTTAATTGCACGTATTTGATAGGTGTGAGCTTTTTCGCAAGACTTTGGCTGCAATTGAAGGTTGGCTTTGTTTATTTGCTGGTGTAACGAAATACAAATGCTACTGCTTTTAGTAAACAAGCGGTGTTTTCATTTATTAAAGGTGAAAATGGTCCACGCCATAAATGCGAATGAAGGAGGAAACAAACATCAGAAATCGTTAATAAAGTTTTAATGGTGTCTGCTTACCATTGAGAGCTGATCCAAGACTGAATAGCGGTTCTTCTTCTTCAACAGCTTTCTCTATAGGTGTATGAGTTACTCCACCAACTTCAGGTTGTCGGTCTCGATCTTTGCTTATATTTCGGGCACTGCCAGATACTTCAACGACCCCTACTGCCTCTAACGCGCGGATTATGTCCTGGTCACATGAAACACATGTTTTCACGACATCTGACAATATACTTAGAAGACGCTCGTTGGACTGAAGTGCGCTGGAAATTTCGTATGAAGACAACGAAAATTGTCAGTACTATCATTGACTATTGGTGTACTAACATAAGTTTTTCCGTTGCATTTCAAAGCTCTCCCTAAGAAAGGTAGTGTTATTCTATGTCCAAGCAATGCAAGTTCTACTTGAAACGACGTAATTGAGGTAGCAGTTCTCTGCTACTTACTGCTGCGAATACAACTCATTGAGATTTGAAACCTTAAATGATTCATAATTTTGCAACAGTGAAGTCAGCTTGCTGAACAGATGAGATGACACAAACGACTGATTCTTCAAGAGACAGACGATTCGAAAAGTAACATTTCCTTATATTTTTGTCAAATAAACGCGACCTATGAAACGACCAATTAACGTAAGTGGCTAACATATATAAAATAATATTATCTTTGTTTTTGATTGAGTTAAGGCAACAACAGCGCGGTGAGCAGCTTTGGGATTTGCCTATTCACTCGAGCAGCTGGAGAAAAGCTATGGGAAGCTGGCCAAGCCATGGATGCGTATACTAGAGTCCCTGCGTAGACAGCGCTTTCTCAAGGTTCCCTGAAACTTTTTGCCTTCTTCGAGTCAATGCATCTATCTCTGAATACTCAAACCAAGCGTAAAAGAACACGTTAACGTGGACTGTAGAAACAACATCTCTACTGAGTTTTTCGGAGCAGGTCAGCAACTCTGCAAAGATAGACCGCTGTACCATCATCACACCTAGATGCGGCAGCACGTGCCCTCTTGAAGTGGTGTATAACATACAGCTCATAAAAAATATAGCGCAATTATTAACGTTGATTTGTAAAAAGTTTCGTAGAATTCTATTATTTGTTGACTTATACCTAACTAACTAAACATGTTTCGTAGAAAAAATTAATATGATGTAATCTTTTAAGACGCCAGGTCTCACAGACGGTGTCATTTCAAGGAACTGTCCCATTTTTAAATATTTTTTGTAAAATTTGTATATGCATATATTTATCTAGAAGTTTATATCGTAAACCTGCATACATTGCAACGTCGCTGTAAATTACTAGGATGCAGACATGTAGGTTCTAGGCAACAAGCACTGCTTATTTTTTGCGGTCTTTAAGGAAAGATTTGAAATTCAAGTTAAAAAGTTAAATTACCAAAAACGACAAGTGAGATGAAAGAAAAAAAAAACATTAGTTTGTCAGCTGAAAGAAATGTGCATGCATGCATGCAAATCATTCAGGCACACATATGTACATTATAACATACTGTCTATTCATTCGGGATGCCTGATACTTTAGTTCGCATACATTGAAGAAGTAGAGACTAAGTCCACTGACAAATGGCAAAGACAGAATAGACGGAAATGTTATAGTGCTCACCAGTGAAAAAAGGATCGATCGTAACCGCAAATTACGCGACAGAAAAAGCATATGATTCGGAATCGTATCAAGTGGGCGTTGGAGGATTGTAGAGCATGCCCTTCGAGTTGCACATTCGGATCAAAACATTGTCACGGCACGTTTTTAACAGACGCCTTCGACACACGCAGCTATACACTTACAATTTGAGATTCAATCGTTCCTGTTGGATAGCCTTTTGTCGGTACGCCGAGGGTGTAGGCGTCCCTGCCTGCGGCTGCAATGACAGCCTTGGTCTTTGTTCATCGCCAAAGCACATGACACTGTGAGGACACCTCACCAACCACCGTGAAATGATTATTTTTGTAATGATTCACGTATGTATGTATTTGTGTATAAATATGATGCTGCGAGAACTTAGTAGAAGTAAGTCCGTTTAAGCACAAGGTTCAGAGCGGTAAAGCCCACAATAGGAAGACGACGGTAAAGCAATCGCAGATGACGATAAACAAAATTAACAGAGCACGGATATCACCTTTGGCAATACGCACATAAGTACAGATTTAGACACACATTGAACTTTGGTTTATGAACTTGTCATTGTACAATCTGCATTTTATTGTTGGCGTCTGTTCATTTGTGCATACACTGACATACACTTACCAGAACAAACGTTTTGAAAAACTGTCAAGAATCCATTAGAGCTTACTTGACGATTAATTTAAGCAATATAGCTAACTGTATGGTATAAACAATATTTTTCCTAGTGAACCTGCCAATTTTAGTCGATACGGTTAAGTACTGCAATTGCCGGTGCACCGATTAAACGCATTTATACATTAAAGTGCTACATTAATGCAACGGAACCCGGAGTGAACTATTTATTATAATAAATCATTATATAATTAGGGTTTTTTCGACATATCTTCGCATGTTGGGGTGATATATTTCCGGTCACAGCACTACCACGGAAACTATAGGCATTTCGACAAGCGAAGGCTCAGTTGTTCAAATGGTCTTGCGTTCTAACATTAGGTTAACTGTGCACAAAATGCAAATACTTTTATACATAGCGTATCTAATTGACTCAACAGTACGATTTTATGGCGACTTACCGTTTAGAAGGACCCTGAGGGATTCCATTTGCTCCCTGCGTTATGCTCTCGTCCAATTTTTGTCGCAACTGTAAATACAGTTCACAAGTTTATCTAATGCATTCATCATGCTTTCAGGTCTGCACAAATCTTAACCTCCGTAGCGGGCGTACATTGTCATCCAGGGGGCGCAAATGCACTCATCCACGGTAACGAATACATACACAACACCTCTACAGGAAAGCCCTTGGCGCTCAATATATTTATCTGAGATTCATTCTTATAAACAGTGACATGATAATATACAACACACTAGACAGTTTTGGCTTTCAACCAGCAAGCATTCATTCATGAGACTGATCAAATACTATCACTGTGGTACAGCGTGATGTGCTTTCGTTCTTTGCTGTGAGCACATTGTTCTCATTCCTGCCAGATAATTAAAATTCGGAGTATCACTTCTTAGAGTTCGGCTCGAAGAAGACTATTATCCGCTATAATTGGAGTGCGAGAAAATCCGCAACAGACGACGGCCCAGCCCAGGGATCACCAAGACAACCATTATCATGATCATTCACCTCCGTAGCCGGAACCCAGAAGTCTTGAGGTCGACGCCCTCAGGAGCTCGCTTTTTCCCTCCCCCTCACTTTGCTTTGTGAAAACGAGTCAAGGACAGCCTCCCTTTTGCCCTTCGACAGGTTCGATATTTGATGCGATTGTTTCGATAAAGCCAAAAAGGCAATTTATAATAGTGGAACAGTACTATTAACAGCGTTAGAGAAAAGAAAAAACGAAATGTCGTGTAGTCTAAGGAAACAAGGATAGTTAATGACCGAAGGAAAATCAGTCATCTCAGATAATGGAGAGTAACTAGGCCATTTCCGTACCTCTTTGTTCTTGTTTTTTTCCTGACGCAGTTCTCCAACAAGCTTGATTAAAGAATCAGATAGTTTCACCTCGTAGCCTGTTTCTACGTCCGAAATTATTGACGTGCTCTCAAGGAGATCACGTTCATCCTCGACTTGCCGCAACCTTTGTTGCAAGAGGTCATATTCCTTACGAAGCTTGCTTAGCTGGTCTTCGGCAATTGAAACTGCGGAAACTCCGCTCATAGTGCTCATGTCAAATGACATCTGAGAATCGCCAAGTCGCTGCAAGTAAAAATCCGACAAGTAAAAAGAGTTTGACAGTGTCGTCAACAGATTTGATATGGATAATTTTCGCGAATGAAGTACAGAAAATATGATTGACGAACCATTATGAGGGCTTTTTTTGCTTCTTCCGCTAGCTCGGCACCGTCCCGCAGAGCTTTTGCCAGATCCGCCAAACTTAAACCTCCGGAAACTTCGGACATAGTCAACATTTCATCCAAGATTGCCGGCAACATCTTATCTTCGCACTCAACACCCAATATTTTCTTCATTTTCGTTATAATATCTAGTAACCGATCATTTGCCTCGGACACCTTGCATTTCCGTCGAACAGAAAGAGACGATAGTGTACAGAAAAATTAGTTTTGTCAATTAATACATGTCTATGTCCGAGGATGCGGTTCATCGAATAGAAGCCTAATTGATTTTTTTTAGTTTTAGCGATTTTTTAGTATTAATGTGTAATTAGCGAAACTTGAAACAGAGATCACCTAGTTGATTTCAACGAGAGGCTTGGCTGTTTAAGTCACATTAGCTGCACGAGATCAAAACAATTCTTTAAGCCGTTTTGAAGGCTTAAGCTCGCGATAGTACCTGCGTTGGTCGATCGATGAGTGATCAAAGCCCCTAAATGACAGTCTTCTGTTACCTGATTTAGTTTTTGTTGTAGTTCTGATAACTCCTTATTTGCACCACTTAATTGTGCTTCGAGCGATTCCTTGGTTTGGGTGAGTTTGTTCAGGTGCGTTTCCGTTTTGACTAGTAGATTCCTTGTGTCATCGACAGTGCATTCTAGCTGATTAATACGATTGTTGTCCTTGAGGACTAGAGCGTCCTTGGTCGCATTTACTTCCTTTATCAGTGAGCCGCACAAGTCCTCGAAATTTAGCCGACACTTCTCGATCGTATCACATAACTGTTCGTATAGTTGAGTGACACCAACTAATTGAATATCGCGAACGCAGTCACCATCCGCTCCACCGTCAGTTTTCTCCTGTCGCAACACTTCCGTTTCAGATTGGGCCTTCAGTTTGCAGCTGAAAAGAAATCTGCTTCCGAGGAGGTCTTTCTCGAGAAGTGCTCTGATGGCAACAATGTGATCATGAACTGTCATCGGCTCGCTTAGATCATGAAGATATCTTAATAACTGATCATGAAGAGCAGAATTTTTCTCACATTCCCATTTAGCTGCAAGGGATTCAATCTGAGCGAGATATTTTTGTTCAACGGCTTCACTTGTCTGCAATTTCCAATTTGACTGAATAAGTAAAGTTCTTTTTGCGTTACATTGAAGTTCACTTACCCGAAATAAACTGCATAAATAACGTATACCGCACGGTGCATTATAAAGGTGCCATAATTCACGATGTGATAAGACAAAAAAGGAAACTTATCTAAAAAGAAATGCATGTATAAGTCTATCATATAAGATTGTAAAGTATGATAAAGAGATAAAGAATAATGTAATAAACTTTTCGATTTGTTAGCATGTGATAAAATTAGATTATATTACGAACACTTTGAGCAATGCTTCAATAACGGTGTCCGATGATTAGCGTTAGGGTTGACTACTTGGATTGATTTTGTTAAATGTTACAAATTGCAGAAGCATTTATGGAAATATTTAACGGAGTATTAATGATGGTATATACGAATACCTCGGAAAATATACCTAAGCCACTAAAGGATAATACCGTATTGTTTGACATTAACATACAACCCACCTGTTTTTGGTTCAGGGCAACTTTCTCCGTGAATTCATTATACAAAGCAAGTTTCTCGTACTCCCATATATCCATAAGTTTTTTAAAGTTTCGTTTCGATTTTTCATCGACTAATTTGTCATTGAGTTGGTTGATAAGCATAGATTTCTCGACCTGAAGGTTGTCGGCTGAATTCTGGAACTCCTCCAACGTCTAAAACCAGAATTGAGGTAGTGATCTTTTAGGTAATGAAAAAAATACTGCTTTAGTGCTAAACTTAATAAAATATCCACAATTTTATTCTCCTTCATCATAATGGAGCTTAGATTTTCCTAAACAAGAAAAAGTCCGAGTAATAACGCAAACGTGCGGAAGTCTTTTTAACTAATACTTACTAAAAAAAAACTACTAATATTCTCTGTCAAGAGACTGTTGCATTGGCCTTCATCTCCATTGTTCTCCGTGCGACAGGTGATGTTAGTCATGTCAAGCAAGCACCGTGGTGGAGTGTTCACACGAAGTGGATTGGCCCTCAAAGGGGTAGTATCAAAGAGAAGAAAACTTTCTGCTGACGGTGTCGTCGACCTATTGGGAGTTGTTGCAGTAATTTTCTCCTGAAACCGTGACACATTAAGTATAAGTTGGTAAAAACAAAATACTTCGTTTGCAAAAAAAATGTTATAAAAAAAAAACCTAGAATTCGTTTGAACTGCCTGAAGAGCTTAATACTTTGTAATGCTTTGTAAAAAAAAAACGTTATGAATCACCTCTTCCTCTGAAATACGTGACAGTTAAGAAAGGTAGGACTGACCTCAAAATTGCTGCAGTTCGGATTTGTAGGCGTTGTATTCTGCGAGTGTTTGGCCATCTGCCCTTCTAAAAGCAGGTTCTTGTGTTGTAGCTGCAGGTTCTCGTTTGGCAAGGCATATAGTTTTTGGGCAATTTCCTCTACAAAAGGTTGACCACTTTCGACTGCACGGAGCCGTTCCACCTCTTTCTCAGACTGATCCAGATGAGCCTCACAGTCTGCTAGTTTCACCTAGGTAACAATATTCAAGGATTTGCAAGAAATACTTTACTTGTCAACAATTTAATTGTCTGTTACTTATGATAGTATTATGTATATATACATTTCATTAGCTAGCGGAATGCATACAGTACGTATCCCACCTTGAGTGTACGAATTTCTGCCTCTAATCCAGGAACTCTCCGGCCCTGCAGTCCATATGCCTTGAGAATCTGAACAACACCAACAACGTCATGAAGACTTTGAACCTGTTGGCCTTCCTTAAGCACATCCTGGAGCTCTTCTTCCAATTGCACTTTGTCACGCAAAACGTATTCACGAATTGATTTGAGTACTGCAACTAAATCACCGATATTTTCCACTTCCTGCGTTACTCCACAGTCAGGCCACCTTGCCAAAAGATCATTAACTTCATTACGCATATTTCCTGGTAAAGATAGGGCGCTTACTGCGATAGGGGATCTTTGAGGGAAATCAAGGTATTGTGTTTGTTCCGAAATAGTTTGATTGCCGTAACAGCCACAACATGCGCTTGCGTTGGCCAGTTGCGCTTGCAGTTGGTCCCGCTCTTCTTTTAGCGAGCGATTCAACGTTAATGACTGGTTTAGTTCGTCCTTGAGCTGCTGTAAAGATTTGTGAATGACATTACTTTCTGTTTCATACCGCCTAAGCGCTTCGAGCCTTTTAGTCGCTTCTCGTAGGCTGTCAGTGCGAAGCTGAAGATCCTGTTTAATTCGCTTATATTCACTCTCGCGGGCCTGTAGTTTCACGCGTACCTGAAAAGAAGCATGTATAAAAAGACAGAAAAATTAAGTAAAAGGCAAAAATAATAACGTATTATACCTACCCAATACTTGGTAGCATTAGAAGCTGCCCTTCCCTTGTTGAATCCTATGGAGAAAGTTCATTGACGCGACAGATACAGGCTCTTATCATCTGAATTAGACTGTTGTTGATTATGCGAAATATGAACGCTCAGAGGCGTTTAATGTTAAAACTAAATGTCATCTAAGTCAAATTACATTTAACCAGTTTTCAACGCATACCTGCTCATGCTCTTCAGAAGCCCATATCAACTGGGTTTTCACCTCACTTAGTTCGCCTTCTAAACCACGATTGCGGTCTTCCATTGCTTTGACACGATTCTCTGCCTCCCCAACCTTGCTTCTCCAAGATTGAATTTCCTGTGTAGCTTCACGCAGCCGTCCCTGTAGACTTCGAACTTGCAGTTCATAAATATGGGCCTGCAAAATTAAATCGTACAGATCTCCTGTTATGCAGAGCTTCCTATTCATAGAATTGAAAGTTGTGTGAAAATCTGACAAATGCTTCTGTGGCATTTTCCCCTAAAAATAACTATGATGAAAAGCTCGAGTGTTGCAGAGGTACCTGTTGCTGGATCGAAGCATTTTGTTTCCGCTCGCATTCGAGTTGATTCCGTTGCTGTTTCATAGTTATGTCGGCTTCAGCTAAGCGTAGTTCCACAAAACTGTATTCAGATACACCTGTGTTACCCAAACGAACATTATATATTGAGTGAATTCAACATAATTTATGTATAGTAAATATTTTAAATAACTAAATCTGTTTTTTTCCGGCGACAATACATGATTATACTGACCCAGTAAACCTCGGTAAGTACCGACCTTAGAACGTACCGTTATAGGAATTCATGCACTGTACAAGTTCGATTACGTCGAAGCTTGACGAATTTTATTTAATAGGTTTTCGTATTAATTTTACTAAAGTTTATTCATTTTGTGCAACGCTCAACTTTGTAAAACTAACTTTTATTTATTGAGCCACTGTTGTTGTTGTTTGATTCGGGAGCCGCTGCCGCGGCAGCCTTCCGTTTTAGGGCATCCAGCTCCATCTCGAGACCCCTGACGTGCTCCCTTTCACTTTTTAAAAGTTCGTCCTGTTCGGCGGCCGTTGCTCGCAGTTTGTCTGTCAGCTGTTTAATGACTAAATTTCGTTCTTCAATTGCTGCTCGCTGGTCTTTGAGCTGAAATTTGCAAACGTTCGTAAGTCGTACGCGAGCAAAGAAGTTTAACTGATCGGATTTGTTAGATGCAACACGATCCCAATAGATAACTTTGCAAGGCGACAGTAAATATAATAAAGAAAATTAATAGATTTCGTATGACATTGGAGTGGAAATACAGAAAAATGCAGCGATTCACCTTAAATATCTAGTTACGCATTACCAATAGAAATAAATTTATGATCGCAAGAAAGTTCTTGACGTTACAGTTAACAGCCCCTATTCTATTAGGTAATTGGTGATAAATTAACGAACAGCTAATAGTGACTGTTCAGGCTCGTTAATAGCCTTTTCAGACTATCTTCCGACCTGTTCGCAGATCTCTTATGGCTCTGTAGCTCTTGACTAAGCAAACAAGTGCTCCTGTTGATGTCTATTGACTTTGCACCGTTATGCCGGAAACATACGGCGATAGACAAGCTGCTAAATCGATTCGATTCGATCTCTAAACGTTGGCTAGTTGTCAGCATTGTCAGACCCTTGTATTTATCAAAATTGAGTTACAGATCGCCACTCCTTTCTGTTTCCTCTTTCAGTGCATTTCTGAACACTTTGAATTAAGCTAAAAACGATACGCTGCATTCACTTATTTGCTACATCGAGTTCTACAACGCTGTCTACGGTCCGTTTACACTTTTCTATCCAGTACAATACACGAGAGATCCTCTTTAACGCTCATTCTAAATGGTACTTGAATTCTAACATGAATGAATGCACTAGAGCGAGTACTTTAGCTGGGAAGTAATGAGTGAGAAACTGGCCGCTAGGTGGCACGTGAAACTCATACTTTGCTCGGCCAGCGACGTCGCTTATGTCGGCGTCGTATTCTGTTACCAAAAGCAAATTGTTAAGCTAGAGGTAAAAATAAGCGATGACTGTATTTTGCTTTTCGTCTATAAGACACCGGGAGCCGTCCACAAAGGAGACATCAGATATTCTACCAGGAGACAACTGTGTTATTGTAGACATGTATAGTAAATTGTGCACGCGCTCCTATATTCGAATGAGATCTCTAAGCTAGCCACAGTGTCCGAGGGGTAGCTACAGGTTAACAGGCACTTAGAAAAAGAGCGTCATCAACTGGACCAAAAACTGGCGATATCGAGAATATAACAGGTAATCATAATAATGACGACAAAATGCGCGATGAATATTGCTATAAGAAAGAGAGCAAGGTAATCGCATTGTATTCGAACAGCGCGTTAAGGTCTAGTGAGTGCAGACATAATGATTCGGTTTTTCCTGCAGCGAAACTCAAAGAAAATAGTGTAAGAGGCTGAAAAATGATGTGCTTATAGATTATGCCATCATAAAATTATCTCAGGTAAACTCGAACAAGAAAAATCGTGTAAAGATTTATTAAATTTAAAAAAAAATAAACAAAACAAAGTAGTGGGTTGAAAACAGGGATGAGTGGCGCTTGCATCGGAGATGTCCGTCTAAGGATCCAATATACTTCTTTTTGATCGGCTCGATTTATGCCCAGCGTATGTTGGGTTTTCTATACTTTCTATACTTTGTTTTTATATAAGTGAATTCAATAGGAGTAAAAGCTTTTCCAATGTGAGAGCCAGTAACATAAACCTTAGTAGTCCTACAACTAAACCGCTTAACGTGTGCAGCTGTTTGAGTGGGATTTAACTAACACGTACTGGCTATCAGTTCTTTGAATGCCATAATTGAACAATAAATGAATAAGTGAAGTAAGAAGCGCATATTCTTATACACTAGTACTATTACACCAAGAGCCCCTATCTATAGTTATTCTTTTCGACTTTTTGTACGTCGCATAGGTCTCAGTATGTCACTCTTAACTAGCGCAATAGACATTTTGGAGACACGTTTATAATGAGTAATAAGCGACTTGAAGCCACTTAGATAAATTATAATAGCGTGTACGGTACAAGATAAATAGACTTATTCTTTGAATCTCTCTCCCTATATATATGGGCAGTTAAGGTGTACACGAATTTTTTTTTACAAATAGATAAGCTTTTAGGGCATTTGTGAAAGACAGTAGAACTACAAAAAAAGCAACTCACAGCTTGCTCGTATTTTTCTATGTTTATCGTGGACCGCTGTCTGGTTGTGGGAGTCCCAACAGCTGATGAAGCTGGAGATGATGATCCGTCGTTATGACTTCCCAGTGGAGCCAAGACCAAAGAGCTCGTGTCTCGGGAATCGGAGGACAGGCTGTCATCGGCCGAGGAGCACTGTGTCCGTGGGGTACCGTATACAGATGAAGCCAACGCAGAGCTGTCTGAAACAGTGTCAGGCTGTTCCACAGGAAACGAAATCGGCGTCTCCGCCCCACGAGCACCACTGTCTGCTCCACGATCCGTCACCTCCTGAACCTAACCAAAAGAAATAGTATCAGGGACAGATTACATAGACCTATTGGTGGCGCAATAGATATAGTAGGTTACCCATTATCCAATCTTCGTGTTTCTACGTATTGGTTATGTTTAGCAGATTTATCGCCGTCTATACTACGTTATACAACACTATTAATACCCTCAGAAACGGTGGCGCTTCTGTAACAACGCCTATTCCAGTAAAACCTAAACAAGAGGCTTTATTTCTATGAATAGATGTACATAAAAATATCATTCCTAGCGGCAGGAAGGAAGACATTTGGTAAAACCCAGCCGACTAAATCGGTTCATTGTGTTTTCTTTTTGAAGGAGGAATTATTGAAAAGAACACGTCGTGAGATAGAAATGAGCATGACGTACTTTAGAATTACGATGTAAGAAATCAAAGCAACGATTGTTGATTGAAACACCATATCTGTTACACATCTATTAAACATGAGGAACTTGAATAAGGCTTCTAAGCATTTTAAGAGGATTTTTTTTACTTTGACGGTAAGTATTTCTGTTACAAAGCTTTATTTGGAAAATGTATCGCCGAACGCAGGCGATTTATTGCGGAGTTATAGCACGTGAGTTGCAGCGCATGCTGCACAATCTCGATAAAAATACTCTAAAATAATTAGCGTGTGCGAAGGTTTTAGTCTCAAAAAGCGTTCAACTTATGATCAATCTAGGAGTTCTTGAACTGAATAAGTTCTGGAAGGGCGATTAGAGTAAATATATTTCTATGCGATAGACGGTCGCAACTAATTTTTGTTATTTGTTTTGAATTCAGTCGATTTGAGTTAAACATTAGAGTCGGCCAAAAAAAAGATACACTTTTAAGAGTCAGTTTCAAAACATCCATGGCAGAAATAAGCCAAACAGAGTAAAGAAATTGGTTCACATTTTTTAACAGGACTATGAAATCCAACAGCTCGCGTTGATATATAAAAAAACTGGAAGCAATGTACGCCTTTGTGTCACCTGTTCAGTCCTCGTAATTGCGATTAGTTACAGCCATAACTCTGTCTGGAAGGGTAGCTTAGACACTAATTACTGTAACAACATTGGTAAAGGTATTGCCAGGGCAAGCTCTAGTGCTGAATTTCTGCTCGAGTAGCGCTCTGATGCAGGCTATTCTACTCTACTGCAATGTAAATCATGACGCTACGCCAATGTGCATTCATGTGTGCGACCTAACCGACTAAGGTCACTTTAGCCAGCAAAGAAGATAACGTGTGACTTCCATCTTCTGGTACCAAAACCTAAATACGGCAGACGTTTAAAATTATCTGCACCGCAAAAGGTAACTATAACTGTGTAGTCACATGAACATCTAAATGGTTTTGAGACCAGACTCCCTGTCTCTAAGACAAGTTGATTTGAACTTTAACGCAAAAAAAAGGCTAGGCGATTCAGCAAAACAAAAAGCCTGCACATGTATTGCGGTTCGAAGAAGTGCTCATCAGTGGATCAAACAAAGACAGATGAAGCACAGAACACAGACACAAACCCCTGATAAACCAGCACTGACTAAACAAAACCTGTTCATCTCGAGCAGTAATTCTATCCTAGTAAGGCAATCCGCTTTCGAATATGCTTGAATGCTTGAGGAGCCTCAGACTGAGCTAAGAAGAAGCAAACAGCTATACTTCGGTCTACGCATAGATTTTCCCCCGTATCAATGTTTTTTGGAGTGTAAGCCCACTCTTACATTACATTAGTCGGTCCATGCCCATTTGGATGATCGATTCATCCAACTGGCACCTGTGTGTATTCCCCATTCTGGTAGAATGCGACTTCGTTTAAAAATTTCATAGTTGATTCTAAACTATGAAATTTTTAGACTTAGTGATTTAATCACTGAGTCATGTTTCCAATTGCTTTGAAAGTTATTCATCGACACATCGTTCGCACAGAGAAGCGACACATGCTTTTATGAGTTCCGTCTGACTCCAAGCAAAGTGGAAAAAAGCTTTAATTTTATTTAATTTCTCTTTAACAGTTCACATAAAACTTACTATTGACAATAACGCGAAGAGTGGCTATATCGTCATAATGTAAAAACTTTTTAGCTGGACAACGGCTCTTGCCGCTACGTAGCTATTGCCGCCAGGTCAGGGAACACACGCTAAAATAAGCCGTAGTCAACACTGAAGAAGAAAACACGTTCCAACTGATTGGCTGTGTTTGCCAGAACGTACGCTTTACTATTATATCTTTCCTTATGACTCATTGTACAGTATATTCCTGAAAAGGCTCCATCTATGTTTCATTCCTTAGAGCAATGTACGCTGGCCGCGTTGTACTACTCGTTCGCTCTGATACCCAGCAATCGTTTTAAATAAAATCATGATTCACACAGATCAAGCAAATTTATGGTTTGTGCTCTGTCCAGCCATGCATCACCTTCTTTTCGTAGATTACATAATCTGGTTTACAGAGCACCGAGTCTCTTTTTTGTTTTTATCATGCCTTTTCCCTTTATCTACGATGAGCCTTTAAGCCCATCCCATTTGGCTCGTTGAATTCAATACACACTTGTTATTATTTTTCCTATGCGTATGGCACCCTGCTGAAGCGATAGTTACAAGGTGTCATATTCGAGCATCTGCTCTCGTATACCCTCTGCGTTATATTCAGGACACTGGTTGTGTTTAGTTTTAGCAACATGCAATAATTCTTGTTACTCCAAGCGGCGTCCTTGTTATCATCGTATCGGGAACCTAAGAGAGCTCAGTGTAATCGCGCCACGACAACTGTCACCATTCGTATCTACAATGGCAGAGGCTTAACCTCTGAAACAGTATGTGCGTTTTCCCTGTGAGGGGTACAACACATCGATGTCGGCAGGCTTTTTCTGGAAGAAATAGTAAGCTGCTGCTGTGACAAAAAGGCGTAATTGCTAATTATGTGTTGTTTCCAGAAATAGTCACAGAGATGTTTACCGGCCCGGCGCCTATCAGATCCTATTCCACATATATATCCGTCATGTAGACAAAGGAGGTGTAAGAGTGAATGTTTAGAATTTTATGTCCAGCTTGTGGTTAAGTATTACTTGAGACAAGGAGACACATGCAGCTATAATGTCTAGTTTCGGAACTACGAACAACCGAAACATCTATATATTTTACATTGAACGTTTTACGTTGTTCTTGCACTGTAAGCTACACAAAGGTATGGCTACACAAAATGGCGAAGAGTCGTGATGACTCTTCGCCATTTTAAAAAGGTAGTCGGTACAACGTATTGCAATTCAACTAAACTGTGAATGGCAACACGCAACAAATGATTGATATGTCTTTTTTTGAATTGAAAGCTTCTCGTTGTCACTGATTAACATGAACATATAACAGTAAATTGTTTAATCTTACAATGTCTTCACGTCACCACTGTTACGGACAGTTTTTAACTTTACACGTGCAAAGTCTGTCTGTAAGATAATGAAATTGGGTTCCACTGCAATCAGTATACCAACGAGAACGAATATGAACCAGGAATAACTCACCAGATCTACTCGTAACAGCTATCTACATCTGGCTATAATGAGTCGGTTTTACGGGCTTACTTGCACGAGGGAACAGTTCACGAAAACTGAGTGAACTACCATGGTCGGCCGCTCTAGAAGCTTCTCGTATATATAAATTCGTATGTAGTTCATTTCACAGATATATACTTGTTGGTTTTGCTTACTCCTTGGGGATTTGGAGAGGTATATGCAGCGCCCTCTCTCAAGGTGTCACTATTTCGAACCAAGTGTATCAAATCACCTAAAGTCAGACACGCGCCTAATTCAGAATGAAACCTCATTTAAAATGCTCGATAGCCACTCACGCAGAATAATCACAACTTATAGTGAATGTATACTCTTTGTCAAAGTAAACCATTTTACAGAGCTATTGCCTATAAAATGAACCGAGACAAAGCACGTGGCTAAATTGCATATAGAACTTACACAACAACCTGCAAACAACGCAGAGGTCTATGGTATATTGTTCCTACGACGTTAACCGCCGCACTAAAATCTACTGCTTGTACAAGCTTTACGATTCTGGCAACTACAACACGGACGCATCGCGAAGACGATAATGCTGACGAAGACCCAGATTCGGCGACGTAAACTTCTTTTGGTACACTTATTGCTCAGACGTCGTATGACATATCAAACACGCTACAGCGTAAACCTGCCGACATAGTACGATGGTACGTCGAAGGTATATTTGTAATGCGGTTAAGGGGCTGATCTTGTTTGCTTACTTGGAATGGCGCAATTGCAAAATGAAGAGTGTACTTAACTATGTCTAAACCGTCTCTTGTTATTGTCTATTATTTAGAAGACGATAAGCGCGGCGTGCCTGTATCTAGAAGTATACACTATCTGGCTTGAAGTACCACAGACGAATGATTAGTTGTGGCATCACGTCGAAATATGTTTTGTGATATTTATATATTATTTATATATGATAAATTCGAGTATGCTGAGTCATAGCTTCAGCAGACTCGGATTCACGTCGGCGATATTTAGGTAAAAGCGTAACACTTGCTTTAAACGACTTCAACTTTGTGTTTGGAGTGCACAGTTCTTCAAGATCAATTTTGTCGTCAGTCGCAACGATACCAAACGTACCTAAAGGGACGACCTTGAGCAAGTTTAAATTATGTAAATATAGCTAAATATAACTATTATCAACAAGTGATAATAGGAACGTAAACTACTAATGAAGACGCGTTATGAATTACTTTTAACAGATATGAAAAAGTCTGGCATTTAATTGTGGCAAACTATTATAGAAAATATTGTGAATATATGTAGAAACATATCAGAAAAAACAGTTTATTCTCTTATTTACTATTCATAGTCATGTGTACGACTTGGGAAAATGTAGAGAATTAAAATTAAAAGGTGTCCATATATGGGAAAAAAACACACACATAGCGTTACTTGTTCTCTGAAATATGCATATATTCAAAATGTAATACCTTAACATGTTGGTCAGTATCATCCACTGTTAACGAACGCTGCTGTCAACTTTGAAATAAACTTTCCAGCCAATCCTCCAGGGTGCCACCGTCTGAGAAGATATTCCCTAACGAATAATAAGCAGCAACTACGATACTGGATGCGCACTTCACCATGTAGTATACTACGTAATTTATCCTTAGAGGTAAAAGTAAATAATCGATAATCAGTGCGTACTCTTTACGTGCACTGAACTAATATTCTAACACTTGATTCCGTAAAGCCACTATCGAAATTATTACCAATGAAATACTATTTGTAACAATTTAGTTTTCGCTTTACGAGTACCGTTATCTTTAACGCAGCAAGCTTTTCCACCGGAAATCAAAGCACAAAGACGACATTACTGAACACCACTTTCCTGTCGCTTGGCGACCATTAGGGGATTCGTATCCATGGCGGCGAACTTTTCTTTCTATTTTTCCGATCTCGTGGCTTATTCTATCTCCAGCCTTACTTTCAATATGTGCCAGCTACCCAGCTAGAATCGTCCCTTTCCACTTCGCGCTGCTACGAGGCGTTTCAGTTGGTTGTTCTTCGACGACGAACGCTAGCGCGTTCTGTTCCTTCGTAACGTCCTATGTTCGTTATTCTTCAGTGCATCCAACCTCTCTCCAACGCGTATTGTTCTGTGTTCTGTCGACCACAACTTAATTATTATACTGTCCGCAGCTACTGCAGGCAGAGCGACTATGCTTGTAGAACTTGTCATAATAGTTGTGATCGCGGTTGTGAGCACTAGCCGTCGACGCATGCAGCGTATGTATAGAAACAACTGTTCGTCCCGGTTAGCGCCGTTCGGGCTGTCATCCTTCCCCAGCCACCAGACGACCTTTTCCAATCTTCGTCTTTTGCATTCATCTTTTCCAGCTTAGCCTTTCTTCCATCTCTCCATCTTCCCAGTCAGATGTTTTTTTCCATTCAACATGATGATGGCGATGATGATCATTGTAGCGACTATGTCCAGAAAGTTCACGTGCGATATTACTTCTCGTCTTCGTAGTCCCCGGCCACATAGAACCCACATAGTCATTCTAGGTATGACATTGATTCTCTCTCACGCTTTTATAATGGCACAAAGAAAACGCGCACCACAAGACCACTTCCCGACTTTTACTACACAGTTGTTCTTCTTTTTTGTTCGTGCCACGACGTTGTGTCCCTCGGGTTTGGTCTCCTTTTAGCAATACGCGCTCGGGCAAGTCGGTGGCAGCAGGTCCTGATCACTTTTCCCGTTGCCCGTCAGGTCGAACTAGCTAGATCAGGCTGACGGGGAACCCAATGAAGATAGATCAGACCTGAGGAAGCTAGACCTAGACTAGACCAGACTGGGCTGAAGTAGGGTTTTGTAATAAGGATGAAACGAGATTTTACCTTCAGAGTGTATCTACGTCTCCAATCCCTGCAATGACTTTCCTTTCCTTTCTGTTTGTGCTTTCCTCTCAGAAGGTCCTAATTTTATTGTGGTTTGCCCTCGGAATAAGCAGAGGAAAAAAGTAAACCTCCACCTGAACTGAGGTATGTCTGTCGAAACATACAGGTAAAACCCTCATGTGACAAGAAGTGGCTGCGACAACTGCCACAGGGGCGTGGGCGAAAAGCATACGCAGGTAGATAGCTTCAGTAGAGCGCTACAAGCTACCAGAAACCGTTGGATTATATCAGGAGAATTTACATTTACAGCATTAGACAAAGCGAAAGAAGAGAGGAGACTTCGCGAACACTGCGCCATTTCACTCCGTAAACGAAGAGTGCAATGATCAGAGCGACTTGAGGTACGAAGGCCGAGTCGACGTACCAGGACAGCATCTGTACTAGTTGTGACTCAGAGGAAATAAGAAACAGAATAGGAATACATACAAAAAAAGCCTTGTGTTTTTTAATGCCTGCCTATCAAAGACGGCGGCACATTACACTAACTAAAGGATGTTAGGTAGGCAAGGGGTGGACAATCAGAAAGCACAATAAGGACATTCTTAATATATTATGCAACAAGGAAATGCTATAGGCGTAAGAAAAACTTAAAAAAAAAGTAATTGCCTTCTGTCGACCGAAGTGTTGTTTGGTAAAGACATCTCTCTATGACTGCATCAAAGCACCGAAGGTCGTCCGGTAATCCTTGATCAGTTTCGTGCAGCTGTATATGTAATTTGATAGAAACAATGAGCATATGTTGGCACCATCCATCAAGTTGAACAAGGTGTCAAAAATGCCATAAGATTATGCGAGAAAGTAAGCATTATTCCTTGTTAAATGACGCTAGCACGACTACTAACTGTTAGAACGCAATGAGTTAAGCTTCTGGAAAACACCAAAACTAACTAAAATCGTAATAAGCAAGCCTAAAATGGGCTCGTTTGTTATAGCTCCGTGGCTATCTTATGCAGTCAGATTATTCTTCACTCTGTATTTCGTTTTAACACGTTTTCATCTCCCTAGACATGCGCACATCGTGGACCTATATTGAAGAAACTATTGTAGGACTAAACGAATATGATTAACAACATTTCAAAAGTCCAGTGTGCCACTCGGCACTATTTGCTTAAGTGTGACACTGTGACCTGCGGTTGATCTCTACCATGTGCCTTTTGCTCTGATAGTACTACGCCAAGAGGCCCTTCACCGGAAGACGATGCGCCTCTTTGAAAAATCCTGCGAACACATTATGATTTCACCATTCGGCTCGAATGCATCTGCCTGGGAAAGCGGATAGCGCCTTCCGTGATAGACATAAGTTAGGCGTTACACAACTGACGATAGCGATAAGCATATCGATATAATTTTCAGTTAGGACTGACTGTAATTCTAAATTTTAGCCGCCAAGTGATGGAATCAATAACAATGCATATGACGCGAATAATTAAAATTAGTTTCAAGCACCCTGTACAATTTCATTCTGTTGAGATCATTATGACAGTCCTTGGAAGTAAAAAGAGCGGGTCGTGTTTGTCTATTCTACGCAGAGAAATTATATAACATGTTGGTTTATAAGAGTAAAAACTTAGCACTGGTAACACATGAACAACAATAATAAACACATGTGTCTAAGGTTAAGAAAAACCGGCTTTGATATTGACTGTTGAAAAATATCTCTAAAATTCGATCGACCATCGATGGAGACGTATGTTGTGTAATTTTGTGCAGTTACACATCACATGATACACTGCGCACAAAGGCTAACAACTGCGACGTGTTTATATACTTATACGAATTTAATAACGAAGAAGCCCAAAAACGCAAGGTACCTGAGTGTGAGTTGCTCAGAGCTAACTAATAATATTGCTCTAAGTCAAAGTGGAAGCTGATAAAAAAAAACCATAAATATGTTTACAAAGAATATTGAACAGAAACTGGCTCACATTGGCGAGCTCCGACCACCGCTTTACCGGCCCACCTTGAAAACGAGTATTCGTCAAAATCACGGGCCACCACAAATGTTTGACATCAACGACTCTTTAAACGCGGCGTTACATGAAAGCAGTTTTTCTTGATCTTTGAAAATGTCGACGGTTGGCAGTAAGGGAAAATGACATGCTTTTGATCAGTGATCGTTCCTTCATCGTTGCTGACTTGGTGGATCGTAAACGACGGTCAAGAAAGAAATTGGTATTTAGTTCTCGCACATGATGCAGAAAAATGGCAAGTCAAAAAACTTAACGAAAATCGTGAGAGTAGCCAGTTAACGGCCAGATCCGGTAGTAAACCAGTACTCTGAAGCGGAAGCTGTAAATTCCAACTACGGTAAGGAGTGTAAAAAGATCGCTCTGTAGACCCATCATAATTATGCATGAAAGGTTGACCAACGAATCAACTATGGCGTACAACACAAACAAATAACCAAATTTTCAAAACAATGTTTTAAAATATTGAAAATCGCTGGCTGGAAATAACTATTGCAGTACTGCAGCGTGTCATATTTTTGCAGGTTTCTTCAAGTTGGTCATCATAACTGATATTTTTTCTTTCAAATCATTTTTTATGAATAGAGTTTCCATAAGAATGCAGCAGGAAATTATAACGAATGTTTTAAAAAACTGGCGTACCTACTTATTCAACAAGAACAAGCTATCGATTTTTAAAATCACTTCGTGCCTACTTCCTTATGGTGCCGTTGAGCGTACTAAGCTTGTCCATTATCATAAATGCTACTCGGCCTTAAAATGTGCTGAGAAATCGCTATTCTCAGCAATCCCTTTTCTAATACATACGTTCGATGCGGAGAAGGACGTTTTCGTGATATAGCATGATTCGCCGACCCACCAAACGAATTATATTAGAAGCCAGAATAACAGTCAATTAAATATATTTCTAAATACATTCGTTTTCGATTTCAGACTGTGCCTACATAATAGCGACAGTAATAAGCAATCATCGCAGTACTGTATTTTACATAATACTTACTGTAGACTCCATGGTGGATACTTGCGAATCACGTCACCTGGAAAGACTAACGTAAATTAATAAAACAACTACTTGAAGTGCACAAAAGCCCGGCTAGTACAGCAGAGTAGAGAAATCTATAAAACGTAACATGTTTCAATTCTTTTGTCTTATTTCGATTGTCAAACTTCAAAGGTTATGAATTTTCAGATCAAAATTCAAAGAAAAGGCCTGTACTTTTTGGAAGTGCTAAGGGAAAATTGTCCATTTATCATATGTCGCTGTGAACCTTTTTTGTGGCGGAACCCAACCGTTTAGTTTGTTAACCTTATGAAGCGTGTGGGCTTTCGCTAATACTGATAGGACGCAACTTGAACTAAACAAGTGGTACAGTTAAGCCCTTCAGTATACCGCTCGTCTGCGTGGAAATCAACAACAACCTATTAGACAAGTTCAACAAAGACTCTACATCTATTGGTTCAAATTACTCGGTATTACTAATGAGGGTAAACGTTGTAAAACTTCGTAAAAAGATATTAATATCATAAAGTAGTCTGCCTTGTGTGTGTCCATTGAGTCTCCACCCATGCTGAGGTGACCTCCAATTTAAAGATCGAACAAACTTACTTGAGCAACATACCATACAGATATGCTTACAAATCTTTTAGCTGTACGCTGACTCCATGTTTGTTTTATTAAATTTGTTTTACTCTATATGTTGCTTTTGTACCAATCAACGATATGCTTAGCTGCTTAGTGAAATCAATATATAACGAACTATTGCACACAGAAAAGTAAAACGAAGATTAAAATTTTTCCGTATATTGATCCAACTTCGATGATCACTACGACAGGTTCGATGGCACAAATGTAACACATAAGAAAATTTCCAAATCAGTTTTGCATTTTTGTTCTTAAAGGCTGTCAATTATTTGTTCACCGTTTTGGTATTGAAGTGTGGCGCACGGAAATATCATCTTCCGTGTTATTAATCGAGGTTCACTATAAAATACATACGACTCCAACAAGGCCTTCGCGATTCTTCAACAAAAAAGAACACGTGAACATTTCCAAGGAACTGACAAGCTATGGAGATGCCCCAAAATCCACGTGTAAAAGTGAAAAAAAAATGATGTAATTTGTACACAGAATACAGCAACAGTGTATCATATTGACTATTTGTATAAGTTTAATACACAGAATACAGCAACAGTGTATCATATTGACTATTTGTATATGTTTAAGTTATGTTAAATATAAAACAAGTACTATTCAATCTACCGTAATACGCAATTTTCATCTGGAGATCCAAATTAGTTTGTTTACTTTCAATATAGCGGCTAACCTATTTAGGGTATATATAATACGTATATACGTAAACACCTAGTGCGAGTTCCCGCAATACTTTTCGAAAACCTTTGACATGGCACACTTCAACGTTTCATTAAAGATTTGCTCACAGATAGGATATAGAGCGGAGCTAATTCGCCAAGGATATAAAAGCATATTATCAGTGAATTTTTTTCATATACCTCTACTTAGTCGCAAGTTGAGTATCATATTAGGCACTGACTGATATTTTTAACAGTAAACCGTCTTTATATGGGCGGCTTATCTGATTAAGCGCTATAGATAGATCATAGATATTGCAAATTTTGTAAGGCTCATTTTGGAATATTAGCATTCAATTTAATGCATCTCAAAGAAGTAGCACGGCCAATAGAAGTTTCGCAAGTTCCTTCAATTAACCGCAAATAATCAGCCGTACTCTGATCCAAACGCTCAAATGAGTCCATATTATTTTTGTAAACACTTAACCGCAAAGCTTACAATTAATCAAAGATAATCCAAGTTTATTATTTGCTGTTCAACAAGTTACAACAGACATGCCATCCACATGCAAACGAACAAGACAGTTGCAACATCGATATCTAAATTATGATTATCCAAACAGACGTTCATTGACTTTAAAGCAAGAAGCCTCCAGTGGTACCTTTTCCGGACAACGGGGCACTTCTGTCGCTCAGTTTTTCTGCTTGAACATTGCCTAACGCTAAGCACAACGGTTTTTCTCTCCATCACCGTTTCCAAGCGCTATTTTATGTACGTCTGTTTCCGCCTCCGACAATGCACATACATCGTACGTTGAAAACAGCAAGTCACTGCATATTGCCCGTTGCATTGTCACTCTACCCAGCAGTAGCTAAAGAAACCTTTATATGACGTGTAGATTATCAGCAGGAACTGGTGCATGAAGACGTCAACATATTGCAAAACATCGGGGCTGACCAATCTGCCAAGCGCGGACATGCAGCTAAGTACATTGACCTAGCATGCGACACAGTGAAGAGTGCCCATCTAAATGTATACCTTTCTCACCACCTAGTTGTGCTGCTAACCTACGATATCAAATCTACATACAGTAGCAGTCATCACCATCATAAGCCAAGTAACTTACCGCAACTACGTAACGCTTTTCGAAGAAGCTCATCAAGGCTCAAATACACAAGCACCAACAATTACAAATCACATTAAATACGTATCCACAACGTAGTTGTCATAAAAGAAAAGTCTAGCAACATAAAATTGATGACAACTTAAATGTAGTATAGGTACTTTTGCTTGGGATGCACGTTTGCCCAAAACAGCACGACTCCTTCGCATCTGTAAGAAATTACCTGCGCTATATGTGTGCGGTTAGAAAAATTCAAACGCGACGCTTTGGCGCGAATCCTCGATTTCTGCCAAAACTAAATACAACCGATAGTTCGCATCCGCTGTTGCTCCATTGGTCCTTGTCAAAGTTGGTATGAGCATTTGCACACTTAAGTTTTCAAAGTACGTTACCCCACAAACTCCTGCATTAATAGTACAAGGCATCACATGAATGTACCGACTTTTAGAAGGCGTCAGCGGAAAGCTAAATTTCCATGCTCTGGATAGGAAGATACTTCGGCGCGAAAATTTAAACCTACCAGCTTGCGCAGCGCCCTCTCTCGGCCGTCTAGAGCATATAGGATGTCTATTCTCTGCGCGGACACAATCCGCAGAAACTGAACACATCGATGATTTACAACGATGTGACAGCGAAAATCGCTCACGGTGAAGTGGAGTTCTCAATTATGTAGCTTCGTGATTCCAATTATCTTTGATTGATGTGGTCTAAATGCGTTCTCCAGATAATGTAGGTACAACCGATGCAGTCAGTGTTACCGACTTACATATGTACCTTCGAAAAAACACAAGTGCTATTGGTTTCCGCGCACCTGAGCGAATCTTGTTTTTTGCCGGCTATGTTATTTTATTTTACTCGTATCAAGCCAAAATTAAAGCTAACTTTACTTTCCAGGAAGGGGAAATCTGTTATCCGTTTATTGATTTTATTCGGTAGGAAGTCTAGCAGTGGTTCATCAACCTAAACTTAAAGGTTGGTGTGTTTAGTCCTAGTGTTTAAACTATGATTACTAATTATCAAATTGTATCTAAAAAATTATTCTGTCATACTTCTTTTTAAATAAGAAGAAACCGTGGCAAAATCATCATCTTATGGGTTGTAGGAAACAATGGTGACTTGCTCGTTTATGACAAACAGCCCGTACTTTAGCTTATGGTTGACGGAGGTCATTGCCTACAGCTGATTAAAGATGTTCGATTTGATTGGTGTCTACCCAATTCAAAACATACGGCGCGAAACGAAGAATGCGCAAAAGATAATGTATACTCAATGGTGAAAATTAAACTATAAATTAAACACAACATATGCAGATCCCTATTCATATCAGCTTATTGACTCACACATATCGACGCTGTAACCTCTCTGTATAACATACTGGTAGAATTCTCTACGTGAAATAAATAGGGCAACATAACAAGTAACCAATTATTCCTTTTGATATTCGTCAAGCATCACAGAGGTATATAAATTAGTAAGCTGTGTATGTAAGATGGATTGCGTCCTCTGCGAAACATTCATGTATGTCAATACAGTGATTTTAAATGACCTGGCTGGCGTCATGGTTGCCTTCGTTATCGTCGTCTTCTTTATTCCTATTGATGCTCCTATTGGTAGTTTCGGTAAGGAACTGTCTTACTCCCTTGTGCACACGTATTTAAACTGTGACTGCGTTACGATTCTGTCGTTGTCCAATTAGCTTTGCGTGATGGGTAAGCGTCGAAATTAGGCACCACAAAAGAAAGTCAATAGGTCAATGTAGAAGTGCAATATCAAACAACGCAGAACGACAAGTGGTCTGCTGGCGTTGGACAGATGTCACTCTTGTTGTGGTTGCCGCTGCTGCTGCCTGTTGATGTGATTTGTAATCTGCTACTTTGCTGTCGAATTCGTTTATTCTTACGTTCGTATACCGTGATGGCGCCATGGTGGTCAGCTCCTTGATCCTCGAGGCTCTTTTGTCGACAGCCTCCAACGAGAATGGATCTCCACGGTACCATCGACACGGCACTTTCTCAAGTATGAAGTAGTCCGAGTGATGAAGCCTCGTTACTCTCTCAACCACGAGTCATCACACTCTAACACCACTGAGTAGTACTCCTACTTCATACGGGCTACTATTGACAAGCAACCAGTCTCCCTTTAGCTTACTGTACCGTAAACCATTGATCCACGCCGTTATTGTGGTCTTCCTCTTGGTGGACAACGTGTAAACGAATGTTACTATGTCTCTTTTGATTAGCGTCAAATCACCCACTAGTGAATGGCAAAGACGATCTATTATAGTTTACCATTAGCGATAGTCTAGCTCTTACCTTCTTCGAATTTCTCGAAATTCTACCGCAGCCATTACTCTTAACCATTTTGCTTTCTATGGATCTGTTTCTTCTGTATGTGGACGTATCCGTGAATGAGTGTGAGCGTGTGGGAGTCTGTGGTCATTCGTAGCCTGTGGGTTTGGCTGTATCTCTGTCAGTGTTGCAGATGCAGATGTACTGAGTAGTTACGCCAGTCCGAGGTCAGAACTAGTACAATAGCTCATGCTGCTATACATTAAAAGATGGCAGACCATAGATTGTAGGTGTGAACAAGGGGTTTGCTTAGTTGTCGTACCTAATTGTTACTGCGACTGTTTTGGTTTAGTTCCGCGATAGAGAAATACAGGAAAGTGATATGATTGGGATGGCGGGATTTGTCCTCCATTCGTACAAGCGTCCCCTAACCGAAACCGACGGCCAGATCATCAAGAAGGCCAGAATGACGATCAAGGACGTGTGTGGGCAAAAGGACCAGAATAGCGAATGTGCCGTTAACAATGTGTCCTCACCGACGACACACCCAACACTGTTCATGTTTACCGAACAGGACATTAGAGATGAGCACGTGGTCAAAATCTGCTCGGAGCTTGAGTCCATTCAAGAAACTGTGAGTGAGGTAGACGTAACGTCCTGTGATGATGCGGTGCTTACTAATGGCGATGACGTCACTTCGAAGCTGGAAGATGGCAGCGTCAGTAGTTTGAGCAGTTCGGATGCCCGTAGTTCTGCGTCAGTGAATTCGCTGAGCGGGCTCCGACGGGACCCTGAGATTGACAAAGCGCTTCAGCAAAAAAGAAAACCTCTTTACATTGATATCCATTTGAGTAGTCCAGATAGCGTGATGAAGGACACCGTGTGGGATGAAGATCAGTACAAAGTTGAGGTAAGTAAATTATTTAAAAAAGAATAAATTGACTCACGGTTAGTTCACTTAATATGCAATTATGTAAACTAGATTTGTAATCGAACCTGTGTCATGTATCAAGTTTTGCTTTACTTCAGCTTCTACTTGCTGAATTCCAGTTTACTGTCTTGAACTTAGACTTCACTTCTTTGGGTTTTATGTTAAGTGGCCCGCTTATAAGAAGACCTGCTTATTAATACAAATTGAACGAACAACTGCGATCAACATCAACATAAGGTTTCTGGTATTAATTTAGATTTAAGAGTACTTACTTTATAAGTAAGATTTTCTACAGTTTTTCCATTTTTGTTACCAGCTTTTATTTCTCTTTAAGAATCCTGATTATTCATTGTCACTTTCGTTTAACTCGACAATATATATATATATATATATATATATATATATATATATGGATCGATTTCAGGCGAATAAAACTGACCGTATTTAAACCCAGTTTTTTTATAAGGACAATTATTTGAAGTAGTAGATATATTACTACTTTAAAGATACTGATCGCACTCTTAAATATGTATGCACACCCATCACACATATCAATTAATTGATTTGTACAGATGTGTCATTAGGTTTGGCACTATCTGCCTGTGGCAATTGCAGGGCATTGGCCTCGCAAAGCATCAATTTTGGAAGAGTGCTTATAATGACTAGGCTCGACGCATACAAAGCAAGAAATATAGCCTATTTAAATCGCGATAGTTTTTGATAGGTGACTTTCAAGCTTCAAGATGATTGCATTGAAATCGCGTGTGCCAACTTGTCGCATCAAATGCCATCCATTATCTACACAGATGATATTCTATCGAACTACAATAGCTGTCTCCTCGGATGTAGTAATACTAGATGTACGTATGCGGAAATTTTTGTGTGTTTGGCTTGTGATTGTGATTCAGGTCGCTGTTTTTTAGGTTCCATTGCTATTGTTAGCATGGCTTACCACACCTTGATGGAAAACCAGAGACTATAGTTGTTGTAGTTCGTTTGATAACGTAGCTTAGTTTATTCTGTTATTCATTCTGACAACCCTCTATGCAGATTTGTGCAGTGGCGAACGACTAAATTGCGCTCCTAGCAGCAGTTGCGTGTGTCTTAACCTACACGGTTATTATTTCGATTTACAAACATATGTAACAGATAGTTTTCGCGATAGTCCCGCATTGATAAACGTCAAATTCCCGCTGTGATGGACCTTTGCACCTCATGTTGTTTGACTGTGATTTTCATTTATAGTAAAGCTCTTTAAAGAAGCTTTTACTTATAGTGCTTTCATTTGTTGAACAACTTCCATAATTACCATTGCATTTAGATTATTGCGAACTTGCTGCAACGCGAACGGAATCGCATACCATTGTCTTGCCATTCTGCTTATATCGAACATCGGGAGAAAATTCTTGCTTGGATGCTAAACGCCGCGAAAACTCTAAAGCTTTCCATCGAAGTGATACAGTTAGCTATCTACTTCTATGATCGATTCGTCGACCACGCCAACAGGCTATTTCTAGGTGACAAACTCGAAATGCAAGTCCTGACTTGTCTACAGCTAGCTGGTAAGTTGGCTCAGATAATTGCTGCTACATAATTACTATATGGTATATTCATGAAATCTTTTGCACAGATTTTCCATAAATCCGCAAAATATGGCTTATGGCCCCCTCAGGCTCCAATATCGGAGTCGCGGTATGGTTTATCATCATGGCTTTATATAAAATAACGGCCAAAAAAGCTTTTTTTTTCTCGAATCAAAACATCGATCAACTTAAATCAGAAGAAGACTTGCACTCTGACTCTTCGACAAGAGAGTATGAATTGAATTGTGAGTTGACAGGCATAGACATGCGACAAATGAAAATAACGATGTTTAAGCAGATGGCACACGTAAATCACTAATTGCTCTTGAGTTAATAACTAAAACATTTGCATTTGGAAGTACCTATATGAAAATAATCACGATGCGTCCCGTATCGATACGACTGGAGCAACGATCAATTAACATAATATAACAATATTTCAGCGAAATCGATCGAATGGGATCATCATATTCCTCGTGGATCCGATCTGAATGCGCTTCTCGTCTGCCCGTACGAGTTAAGCGAATACGTTCGCGCCGAAAGGCAGATGTTGCTGTTTTTCCAATGGAACGTTTCTGTTCCGGTGCTGAGCACATTTCTTGGTTTTTTCCGGCAAGTTTTTTTTGCTGCCAGTTTTTTTATCGTCAGGCTCAATGGAAGCATCCATCTGGTAGAGACTGTTTTTTTTTTGCTATACAATGCCTTAGAAATTCACAACATTCAAGGATAATATAGTCGTGGAAAAATTATTCTGTCCTACATGTAAAACTAGCTAAGAATGACTCCAGTACTTTTAGCGAATAGTATTTTTGATTCCTCTAGAAACGACTTGTTCTCTATTGATCCGCATTTTTCCTTCAGAATCTTGTATCTGACTTGAATAGTGCCTTCTAATTGTTTACGCTAATGTATTACTTAGTAACAAGGTCTTAAAGTTAGACTGGGCTTAGTTTAACTAAGATCAACTCTTATTTTACGTTTTTTATAGTGAATACCTATTGGAGAACGTGAAACATCCACAGACCAGAAAAAGTTTGCGTGATCTTGCCGAGTATTTCGAGAAAGCAACACTTTATCGTAAGCGTTTGCAGAGCATCCTCTTGTAGAAAAAATTATTCGAATAATTTTTAATCAGAATATTTTGGTATTTTCGTATTTCACCAAAAGTTTAGCCGTATTAAGTGTGCATCGCGGACCAACGAGGTAGTATGCAGAAGGCCAGAGAAAAAAAATGATGCCTGTCAAGGAAAACACGGTTTTGATGGAAGCTGGCTAAATGTACTCATGATATGTATTATCAATGCCTAGCAAATAAAATAAAATTGTGCACTTCTCTATATTATATTTCTTCAAACTTACTTTGCGGGCAGAGAAGTTACCTCTCCCAACTTCGTTGTGGTAAATGTTAATTACGAAATTCATTGACAGAAGGATGCAAGAATGTATTCGTTTGTTTCCAATACTTTAACCGCGCGAAATAATTATGTCAGTGTGATTTCTATTAGAACTTGATAAAAAAGGGGTTCTCTCGTCTGTCCTTGTAGATATCATCCTTCAAAGCCTACCCTGTTCGCTGCTGGCTGTAGCGGTTGTCGTGGCCTGTCGCACTCTCATGGAGGTACAGCCTTTCTTTCCCGTATCACTGCGTGCGATCCTACCTGACGAAGAGCATCAGCAAATGTATTGGGCGGGATTCCTAATAAGGTTAGTTCTTCATTAGATACAGTTTTTTCATATATATTTCGTTAGATCGCAATTATGTATCTTTTAAGGACCTTTGATCCAGTTTGCTATTCTCTATGGAGCGAAAAATCTTAAAACGAGGTCGCCAATTTAGCTTCACTCGAATTACTAAATGTTTATTCCCTTGTCGTCTATATTTGCACCAATGGCAGTTCAATCGAAAGGGATCGCACTGGAGAGGGCTTTAAGTTACGCTCACAATTTGGACTTCCATCACAGCGGCCATCATTATCCAGATTGTCTTCCCGAGCACTTCCGTCTAGTGCAGCTAATCTGAAGCTAAGGTCGAACAGCAATCAACCTACCCATGGCGTTCACTCAATTGCGCGATGTTACTTACCGATAAATCCGCCTCCGATTAATTACGCGTTTTCTTCTTCCATTACGTTATCAAACTACAGACCAGCGCGAAATCGAAAGAAGCCAGTTGCCCTGATAAGCCACGACATATCCACCAGACCATATTCCAGCAACATGGCTCTAGTGAAAAGTTATCGACGCAATAAACAGTTTGCACAGCCGGCGGTGTCAGCACCTCCGGTGTCCTCTCTTAGTTCGAGGACGGTTCAGGAAAGATTTTGAAAAAGCTACACACGCTTCAGCAAGAGGTCGAATGTCTGACTGCTCTTGTCCCACGCGAACCGTAATGGAAACCTTAAACTGCAGCATATTGCGCAGAGAACTACGCCAGTCGGCGAGCGTTCGATGACAATAAGCAGGCAATAAATGGAAGCTACCAAAAAATCAAAACGATTTCAAGAAAACTGCACTAAACAAGACTTTAGTGTAGGCGCAGAGCAGAGAAATGCTCTGGATCTCTAATCGTCTCATACAGTTGATCTCATCATTTTGTCGGAATCTCAATGACAACCTAGATTCTTTTGACTTAGTTAATCCTCTCATTTGCAAAAAAAAAAACGTTCTGGAAAAACCCTGCTGTAAAAATAGAAATTTTGTTACTGTTAAAAACAAATGATTGTAACGATGATGTTGCGTATCGTTGGATATTGAATGTTTCATCAAAACGAGTTGTCATCTTGCAGCGAGTTAGAATCAGCTTACTTGCCATGTTGTTAGTCTCCTTGAGTTTCTGTTTTTATGAAAATCAAAGGAGCACACTTGCATTGACAGGTTGCTTGCTTAGAAGTAAAGACTTCTCAAGGCGAATTGGATTATATCACTCTATGTCGAAGAAGTTTCACATGTTATATGTCGGGCCAGTGATATGTTACCTAGTGGTATGGTCAAATGATGCTATTGCGCGGTTATCTTGTATCGTGTTATTTTTGTGTATCGATTGTATACATTAGTGATGGTATGCTACTTTGGGATTATGTATTTCATGAAGAAACTGCACGTATCTAATCTGCCTTTCAGAGAGGTAGTTACAATATACGCATGAAATAAGGCTACTTTTCTAGCTTTGCTTCAATATGCATATACTGGACAAAACTTATTCCCCCCAAGATCTCACACTAAAAGACCGAGGAGTTGCCTAAGCTGAAATATGATGTATATACCTGCACTTCAACCAGGATTCTATTAGTAAATATATAGACTTATATGTACTATTATAGTACATATAGGTATATATATATATTAGTATTTGACACTTATTTCTTCATGAAGGACGCACGGATTGACTTAATCGCAAAAGGGTTGGATTCCAAAATGTATTTTTGAGATACGTCAGTGTTTTTCACAATTTTTCCAATAACATGCGTAGCAGAGCTGAGTATTACAGATATAAATGGTATCTATAATATTATTGATACAAAACAACGGAAATGATACGCAAGAGCAGTTATCAAATTGTTTTTCCTTTTTCATTCTTTATTTACACTAATCATGAACAGAATGATGACAGGAGCAAAGCGGTTGAGCCTAATCAAGTCGATAACTGAAATCCATCCAAACACAAAGTAGAAGGATAGGAAAAAGAAAAATAGAAAAAAAAAATATATATATGATTGCTGCATATGTATATTATTAAAATGTCATTGTAACTATTTAGCGTTTTAGTTGAAGACACGTTATTTTCATTATATTCGTTTGTTTTATAGGGCTAGGATATAATATCAAGTTTACAGAACCCCCCATGCTTACTGAGTATCAAGCTCTACACTGGATAGCAAGTGACGCATCTTGACAAAATTAATTTCGCTGTTAACAATAGCGAAGTAGCATACTATAATCATGTTTAACGGTATAACAGAAGTTCTTTAGCATCGTCACAGACAGTCGAAATGCCCGTACATAAACTAGCTAATTTTATTATATAAACTAGCCTTGTGAAATTTGTCATCTAATGTTTATGAATTCTGTATAGTGCACCACACATACAGTATTCATAGCAGCACTGAGTAAGCGAGCTTTCTAGAAATGTAAGTATAGTTCATAAGGGAGCCCATACTTTTAGTGGATTGCGCTAAAAATATACGATGGATGGTTAAAGTACCCTACAATAAATTTATATGTTGCTGTGAATCAGCATTAGACCTTCAGAGAGTCGCTTACTTGCGTTATGTATTGTTGGGGGAGAGAGAGGGAGAGAGAGAGACATTAGTACATACTTTTTCCAGTAAGAAAGCTTTTGGTTAAGGTGAGATGTCGCAATCCAGGCCGCGGTAACAATTCTACCTCCTTTGCGGTGAACCTCATTAAATTTCGGTGTGTTCTTAAATGCGCATCTATAAGCAAAGAAAAAACGTAAATGAGATCTTATGTATGGCGTTATTACTGAACCTATAGTAATATGATCAAGGTCGTATTCCGAAAAATATTTCGTAGGCGTTTTGAAATAGGTAGCATTCAATGTTTCGTTACGGAAGCAATATTAAAGACTGTACATCATGATGTGTATTAAGAACGAAATTAAATGTTCGTAATGCAAATGCCACTCAAGATTTTCAAGGTCCTTGCTAAGACCCAGTAACTGCAAGCATAAGTGGTACTAAGTGTTGATGGATGAGAAATTTGAAGACGAACTAAAATCTGTCACAGCGAGTATCTTTGAAAACAAGGCAAAATAACTCATGTTGGAAGATTGCAGGATCGCCCTGAGAAAACTCGCAGAGGTATCAAACATCTTTTTCGATCTGATGTTGGATCATTTTGAAAAATTCCTTGGTGACTAGGAAGTTCACAGCAAGCATAGCGCCAAAAGACCTAAATTCTTTGAAAAATCAAGGCTGTCACAAATCTAACGTGTGATTGCAAAAGATAAAAAGTGGGTTTATGGATATCACATAAAACAAAAGAAAGACCGTATGTGTATCGCTTGACGAGAAGCCTAGATTAAATAAAGTTGCAAGATCAGGTAGATAACTATCTTTATTCTAAACGTCCCTTTGGCTTTGATGTTACGAAGACATAAAAAATATTTCGTAAATGCTGATCTAAGTCTGAATACTAGGAGTGTAAAAAGCGGGTTATTCGCTACGATCTGGTACATAGGCCCATACGGCACTATTTGTTACATCTTTGCAGAAAAGCTCGATATCTGTATTGCAACGAAATTTAGTTTCTTTTGACTCATGAAAAGATGAAGGAAAATGGTTTGAGACGATTGAGGGAATCCAAGATTAAAAAGGGCTTCGATTTGCTTTTCAAGCTTTAAAGCTATTTTTACGACTTAAGAAAACAATGGCGCATATATTTTGAATGTAACGGAAAGAGATAATTGGAACACACGAGCTTTTTGAAATTCTCGATACTTGTTGACTTAGTATTGTAATGTCTAGGGATCGGGTGATAGCATTTACGTTTATCATATACTAGTATATAATTGCTTTGAAACAGCTGTTTAATACTTACACAAGATGTGTGCAGGTGTCATCCCAGTGGGGTCTGTATTTTGCGCCCATTGAAATGGCCATACCTCGCAGCGACGCACGGTAAGGATTCTTAAAGCCGCTTAGTGCGAATACCACACCACGCATCAGCTTATTGCCTACTACCTAATCATTTAAAAAACGGAAAAATAAATTATAGAAAATACCTATAAGAGGAATCAGATTTTCAAAAAATACCATCAATAATAAACCATCGTCCCATTGCAATAATACGACATATATAAAGAGACATAACTGAGCTGACTAATAGCACTATAAGCGCTATCATAGGTTAGTCGTTTTAGTACCCGGCTTTAATTACTGGGTAGTAATCTGTCTCTGCTTCTCAACTAACTCCATTTCTGATACTAAATAATATCTACTTTGAATAAGTGATGTCTAATCGGTTAGTACTTACCTCAAGGTCGGAGTCACTATCAACTTCACAATTGACTGGTGGGTTATGATTTTTCCTTCTTCTGTGCTGTCCGTTTTCCTTATTACTCTTCGAAACTTCCAAGTCAATTGTGTCGTCTGAGTCTGTGACCAGTGTGCAAAATAAGCAGCATTAGTCGGGCTTCGATGCGTTATTTCCGTTCTCAATTGAGTTCCTAAAATACGGTCTTATACATATTATAGGTTGCAAACGTAGAAGTACGTACCCCCTAATTCGATGACCTCATTTTTTATCATAATCGGTAGATCTTCGTCGTCACTACGAACTTCTGATTTTACCACAATTGATGGTAACGTTGTGGTAGAATCTGCAGTATCCCTGCTGTCAATAGAGCCATATTCAGGCGGGGATCCGCGTGGTTTAGTATAATTCAGTGCAGCTACAATATAACAAAAGAAAAAATCAATAAGCAGTTACAGAACGGTATTTGGTCTCAACGAAAAACGAAGAAAAGGTCGCACGTATGGACACGTTTAGATGCAAATAACTGTATGTACGTGCTCAATTTAAAACACATCTGGTAATATTATTGCATAAGAGGCAACGAAAAATGTATATGATAGAAGAAACTATGAATCCTTGACAGATATTGATGGATACGTCAAGCTCTATTATGCGCAGTAATTCAAAACCAGCAACTATTTGTCTTTATATTGGGTTTAATCACAACACATGCATTCATATACCAAGCTTATCGGTGTTGCTTATTTCAAACCGCAAATATTTTGATGATTCTACAGACCTGCTTCATTTAGTCCGTTTTTAGCCTTTTTTCTAGCCATTTCCTTGAAAATTTCTCCGTTGACTGCCCTTTTCTTTCTTGGTGGATCAATTCGCCACGAAGGGCCAGGTTGGGGCTCGCTATCTTCTGAAATATCATCCTCCGTTTGATATAAACTAGAGCTGTGTCCTATTGGATGATTTCGTAATGTCTTGTGTTGTGTTTCTGCAGATTGGTTAGCAGAGTTGGGATTGTGATTATTATTGGCGCTAGTGACAGGAGCCGCAGTTGACTCATCTTCACTAGACGAGAATATTTTTTGCAAAATGTCGCCGCTCGATCTCGCTTTTTTATTTGTAGACGCTCCCGTTGCGGCGAAAACTGACTTCTGATCTGTTCTACCCTCAGCAACGGACCTTCTCTTAAACGCGCGCAATTCTGTGGATAACTCCAGCATAGAAGTGCGAACCTGTAACGACAAATAATTTTGTATTGATAGCTTAATTCGAGATGTTTTTTCCTTACTCATCAATAACATTTTATTGGAAAGGTAGGATATATAGACACTTAGTTGCGATTTTCGAAAATAGTTACCTTCGGTGGCGGTACTCTCCGAGCCTCATCAGTTTCAGCATCGGTAGAAGACCCATGTTTATCTCCACTGTCTTGTAACTTTCGAACGACTGTACTGGACCGTACTCGAAGCGATGGCGAAGAGGACCTGGTTTTTCTAGAGGTTTTAATGGGACTCGAAGTAACAGTTTGAGCAAACTCAACCTCACCTTCTTGAGTTTTCGCTGTTTTACCTTTTTTTTTCCACTTGGAGAAGGAATGCTGAAGAAATCTTTGGTCGATGTCTTTTTCTGCGTTGTTATCCAAGCTAGTCGTAGTTGACGAGTTACCTGTAAAAGCGACATTATCGAATACTATTCATGTCTTTTAGAAAAAGATTCAAAACTGCTACTAATGCCATTTGGAAGCACACATGTGAAAGATCCATCGCTACGGAACTGAGCGTATGCAATTCATAGGTCCCGTAGCAATGTTCCAAAGGTAACAGGAATTGGGAGCTACAACGTAACTTTCGATTCTGGCTGAGAGTAGATTAAGGGTAAACGTTTATTGTTTACAGCATTTTCATCTGCTGCTAAATACTTAAAGGTTTCATTGTTTTCACGTTTCTGCTCTGCTTACATATCGGAGTTTGTTTAGCGGTACTTGGACATGATGCAAAAGCAGCTAAAACTCGCGGTTTCTTTGGTGACTTGCCGGGTATAATTTCGTCTGCCGCAGCAGCTGCTTTCTTTGCACGAGCTTCCTGTTCGGCCGCGCTCGTCTTCGGCGCAAATACAAAACTGGGTTTAACGACTCCTGGTGATCGGTTAGCGAAAGCCGTACGTTTAAGATTATTAACCGTAGTCGAAAATGATGCGCTGTCGGTAAAATGCTTGAGCAATGATTTTGCCCTTAGCCCATTGCTTCCATCGTATGAATCAGAATCACCGTCGTTAAGTGGCGTGTTCTATAATCGTATCAAAAATTAATTCAGTTAAATTTAAGAATCAGACTTGAATATAACTTTTAAAGACATTTATAGACACGTTAAATCAGGTGTTTCGAAAGAAATGTAGCCATTTGAAATTGAATACGCAGAAATCCTGTAAATACACTAACGTGGAATCTATGTTATTTTGTAAAATGTAAAACCAGCAGTTTTCAGATGTTTACCACAAATCTTTTCTCTCTATTGATATCTTGGATGCACGCGTTTTTTATGGCCACAGCTGCCACTTCGTTGCCCTCTGTCTTATTCTTCTTAGGATTATGGACAATATCAAGAACGATTTCTTCTCCTTTATCCAAACAGGTTCCTGAAGGATTCCTCAGCCTGTTTTTCTTATCTTCCTCTTCAGGTGGGTAGGTGAAGAATTTGAGGTGCGAAAGTCCAAACAAGATCGATCTAAACATCAAAAGAAGTGCATATACGATGGTATTTTATATAACGAACCGTTATTATTGATCTCTGCTCTAGCAGGAAGTGCTCTAGGCTTACGAGGTTATACAAACTTACACAGCTTATACCGCAAATATACATGTATATAATGCAAATATTCTCTTTTATTTATGTTCATCAAGACATCGTCTATAAAAACGGGTGCGATGAGAGCGCTCGGTAATACTCGAAATCAAAATTTATTGACATGGCGGTGCTTACCTGTTAAATGGTTGTCTGCAAATAATCTTAACTAGGTCGAATTTGTCCTGTCGAAGTTCTTCGTTAAAGTGCTTTGCCTCGAGTATCTTCCTACCGCGTGCGTTGTTACCTTCCTTGCTTTCCTTTCGAGACTGCAGACAAAGCGTTGGCAGAAGAGCGACAAACGGAGTTCCTTCTCGTGACACTCGAATATCCAACCATGCGGATGCTGAATCCAATGACGTTCAATCCAGGCTTAGATTAGATCGGCTTAGAGGACTATGTTTGTCTGTCAAAACTAACTTATTTTACGAGGTTACATTTACGTCATATTACATTGACAAATTAATGATCATAAATAATGAAGTTAGAGCTTGATGTACGTATGACGACGAGAACGATCGTATGACAGTGTTCAGTTTGCTTAGATCAAACTCTATACTTCATCACGCATATCCTCGGCATCTCGTCATTCCTTCGTTCGCCTCTAAATGGAACTGTTTCTAATTTTTTGTCCCTCTTAGCGACAAAACGGATTTGTTTAAACAAATTTTGTTTAGGGGTCTATGAAAAAGTTGTAGGGGTGAAATGACAAACATATTAGTCAAATGCGGTCCAACAAAATGGAGAAACTTCGAGAAATTAAGTTCGTAAAATGGCATTATTTGGGTAGCAATCAGAAGCTCCCGACATCACAAATTGATGTTGGTGTACAAAAATATTTATTTTCGGCTTGGAAACAGTAAACAAAAAACTGTTTTTCGAGAGGCGAAGGTCGGCGGACCAACACGTAATATCCGTTACAACTCGACAAACGCACACAGAACCTATATGTCAGTGTTGAGCGGACAGCAAGCATTTCGTATCAACAAAAAGCTTTTGTAACAAAATTTCATAAATGCATAAGGAAGGACATATGAGGTGCAGATACCTTCCAAAGTCGATCTCGAAGATCAAAGCCAACTCTAACATACCCTATGAGATGTTTTCATACAAAAGGGTCTAATTGAATTTTTATCGATTTTTAGTTGTACACGCAAATATGTCCAAGCCTCTTGGTACTTCTGCCAATCGCGAAAAAAATCTACCTCGAAGAAATTATGTACGTGAGCATCCTAAAGATTGTTTGAGAACTAAGCTAACATAGACAATAATGAGACTTTCTGCAAAAAATAACACAAAATAACACAACTGTTATCCTTAGATTCCCAGTTATCCATATTTCTAAACTCCTTCGATATCCTCGACAGTCTGCCAAAATGCCGACGAATACGCTAATAACAACAACAATTAATAACAGACGAAAAAGGTTTATGGATATCCATAAAAGAGATTAAAGTCCATTTTAGTGCGTGCGTGCCACAACCGCAAAAACTGCAAAGGCAAGATTATCAATAGTCAACTTCAAGTGCGGTTTAAGTCTACTTCTAGCATTCCAAGTTTTAACATTTAAAAAATAGATCAACTCTAATATTGGTTCCTCATATAATAAAACCTATCTTCTCGACATTAGCCAAAGTAGTTTTAGGGCACGTCGTACAGAAACATTTCAGATGCATTTTCGTTGGTAGGGCGTGTCCGTCGATTCACTGAGTAGCAAGAAAAAAAGGTTTGTGTTACTAAAAAAGTCGTGCAGTTTGCGTAGATTTATAGTGACTGATTATTGGCTTTCGATAACGAACATTCGTTGGCGACTTCAATGCGAGCGATCCTGTGGAGTTGCCCTAGCCTCAGTAATAGCTCAGCTTTCTCCTCGCCAGGTAATTCTGTTTTCCATTGGCCAAAGCCCGTCACCAAAGAAACTGCTTTGTGGTCCTAGAATAAAAAACTAAAGATAGTAAGCGTCCGACAAGTCTGAATTCCAAGGAGACGAATGATCACTATAACTCAATAACAATGCAATACGTAGATCTAATATATGGCCGATATGTTGAGGCCTTCATCGCGTTGTAATATCGTCAGTTTTTATTAAATATCTTAATCTAAATTGATATAGTCAATGTTAGTAATATGCTAGGCACGAATTATAAACATCAAATGAATAACAATATGGTTGGCTATGAGATGTTACGTGCAATAACAAGACGTAAGCATATTAACCTCAATAAATTACTATTTTTGTAATACAAACGGATTACTTTTATAATTCAAGTAAGAATGCCTGTAGTTTGCTATGAAATATGTGGCCAATACGTTTAAGTTGTTAAAGTTGTTTATTATTAGCGTCTACATTCTTCTAGCACTAATATATGTAATTAATATATAGCATCTAATTATATCTTATATTGTGTAGTATTTTTGATATCCAATAATGCAATCACATTGTAATAGTGGCGTCACTAGAGGTACTTAATTATTACAACGTCCTGTTGCGTTCTTCGATATCACAAAAGCATGTTGGATGCTCACATTTCAACTCTATCTGAAATATCTGAGCCATATTGATGGAAAAACATCGCTGGCATTATTGTAATGCTTATTTTTCTTCTACCGCCAATTACACCATAGGCGTGCTAGTTGGATTATTGTTCGTAGTTACTATCCTAATTATAATTTATAAAAATGAGATGCATTATTTGTAGAAGCCCATGTACATATATTTATTAATAATAATAACGTTTACAAAAAGCTCATATGGTTATCAAATGATTTCTATTACATACGATTGTGTTCTTTTGTAATAAATTAGTCAGGCCAAATAACCTACCGAATGTTCGGAAGATACATCCAAAACCTTTTCTACGGGAATCACCTGCATTTAGCCAGTTAATTTTTAAACAACCTTTTTAATAATCGTCACTATACGAAAACCAAAATACACGAATTCTGAGGTGTAGGAAAGTTCCACCACGTACTGCACAAGATGTTTAATTACACAACACCATGCTTAGTCCAACTGAGTGCAAGTTTAATAGTTTTAGAAGGCAAAGGCTGTCATTTGATGTTCTCCTCCATGTAATTGCATTTCTTGTCAAACATACGACTATGTTCGATTTTACATCGCTTTTTTGTTGGGGAAACATAGAGCGTGTTTAGTTCGCGCCAACACCTGTCCCACAAACGACCCATTTCACTTTTTCAGTATCTGATCTAAATATTGAGGTTGATGATCCCCTTGAATGCTAGCAGTATTTGTGTTAACCCGGTCTGTCCTCGATGTTCGAATTGCGTTCGAACCTACTTAGAGAACGTATACTTGAAGACAGGAATGAATCGTTGTTCTGCGGGCTGTGTTTCCTAGTCCAGCGAAAGTGCCCTTCCGCTGTGTAAGCTTTCTATATAATACAGTCTGTAGTTGGACAAATTTAAAACCTTTGTAGAATTTACATTTCGGTTATTAATTCCAAGAAATCGCAGATGCGCACCGTATTATTTAAATAGCATTATACACTCGTGATTAAGAAAGGGAGACTAGGCTGGATTCAAACTTAGTGCTGAGAGCAATCAGGGGTGTAATCAGATTTTTATAATTAAAATTTTGTTAGTTTTGGTTTCTTTGGCATACAACGGCAAGTTAGAAACATTGTTATGATCCGTGGGTGACGAACTCAGCTGGCTCGAACTTTTCGACTTGTTGTGCGCGTATTCCAATGCCGTTTATTGATATCCTCTCCCTCCCATATCAAAAATACTATAAATTTAGTTTCCACTTATCATACATGGTTTGCGTTCAGGATTTTCCGAGAAATAGAAACGTATCATATAATGGCATGATTAGTTAACTGATTCAATAACTCTGTAGACAGCTTTGAAAAATTTGATTGTAAAAAAGTAACTAGATTACAGAGACTTATTTTGCGAGATATGAGCTTTCGCAACGTGGATTATGGAACTTTTTTTTGAATAATCTTCGCCGCTTATCGTACAAAAATATCAGCAATAATTCCGTTCTTGGTGTACTATAGTGGCGCCCATTATCGATCTTTGCGATGAGTAGAATAGTATAGAAACACGAACGTTTCTCTGGCTCATATGGTTGAAATTTTATCGTTACTATTTAGGTATCTTTAGACTCAGAGAAAAAATTTTCTTGAGTCAAATTCCAATTAGACAATTATCATGAAGAATTGTTGTTCTAAGCATTACATATTGATGACGTCTACTAGTCACAGCACTGCCTATACTAATACTAAGAATATGTGAAAGGTTTTGTCTACTGACTCTAATTACAGGTAGTGAGAAGCGAAATTTGTCCATTACCACCGAAGTTTCAACATGTCGTTTCCAAACAAGAAAGCGCGTCAGGCTTGCTGGAGAGCGAGAGACAACTACTGGTTGTGTCTAGATCAAAATCAGGTGAACCTGTCATGGCCACAATCTTATTATGCAATCGAGATACCAATATAGTGGTTAACATCTAACCTACTATAGTTCCCTTTTATCGCTAAACGCTATAGGGATTGTCATATAATAAATAAACCCAGAGTAAACTTGATTTTGTTATGTTATAAAGTTACCCATACAAAAAACCACCGAACTAATTATCTTTTTTTAGCTAATTTGATACTCAAAGGCAGATATTATTTTTTAATCTTGAGGCATTTACGCTAAGTAGCTTTAATGTATGCTTACATTGCGAGCACAATCTTCTTTCGTTTTTTACTATCACTTCTATCCCACGTTATTACTATCTGCCCTTTAAGGATGAGGTATCGCCGTGCGAAGCCATGCGAGACATTTTCGAAAAAATGTGCCCATCCACATGGGTCAAACACTTTGATCGTAAACGGGATTACGAAAAGTTCAAGAACAAGATCCTCAACGAGGGAATCGACCCGTTGGATACAAGAGAGAATAAATAGCTTACCTAGGTATATTTCATTCGCGCAGTATATAGCCCGAAGTTGTTCGCCTTGGCGTTTTTGCAAGAAGACGCCCAGGCTGTACAACCACTTACGCATGCTTAAGGCACTAACGGTGTCTTAGGCGGCGAAGTGCTGAAGTAAAGAGGATCTGAAGTGTAAATTTCAGACTGCCTTTAAGCTTGTACATATACAAAGAAGGAAACCTGAGTGTGACGTATAGTCACAAGGAAACCTGAGTGTGACGTATAGTCACGTACCAAGATTTTAATATCATAATAATGTTAATAAAAACTAAATGTTTTACTTGAACGGAATCCTTTAAGTGTGTTTTAGTCTTTACGGGTTTGTATTTATTTTTGCTGGCTAGATTGTTCTTTGTTCAGCTTTGGTCTCCAAATACAAATACTTCAAGTACTACTTATTCCCATATGATCTTGAAATAAGATAAGCGAAATGCTTGTGATACAACACTGTAAACCGGACAACAGTTTTTAGTAATATGCGAATTCATTCAGCAGAACATTGTAAATTTTACAGATTATTAATATAACAAATGTTATAACAGCGAAAAACAGATAGAGTTGAAAAAATGTAATCACTCATCGAGCAGGAACATACAAAAAGACCTAATGAAATCACATGAACAGGCTTATATAAACCTATTTTGCATGCCTAGATTCGAAGCAACTTATACCCGGTTGAATTCAATATAACTGTTGTCTCGTTTGGCGGGCATCTAAATACGGTTTTAGTATTATATAGTATATTGTATAGTAGTTGTGCAGTTGACACTATGTGTAAACTACCCAAATTATGTTAAGACACCAATATTAGTTTCTATATTCCATGAATTGGTGTTTCAAAATGTCAACCCTATTTTGTTCAGGTTTAGAATTATCGTGTCGAAAGATTTCGGGGCGCTGCTTTGTACCCAATGCATGCAGTGCTATTTTGCTTCCTACAGAGGTTTGTGAAGATCAGATCGTAGAGAATTCAAGTGCATACGCTGTGAGAAATTGGAAGCCTAATGAGAGAAAATAAAAATATATACTTTAATAGATTAAGCATTATCGGACAAATACATGAGTAAATACATTTCTACGGCTAAGTAAGCGCAGAGCGGGTGGCTGTGAAAAGCTCGTTCGTTCCAACCAACGACAAAGCTAAGCGGGTTTACAAGTGAAATTATAAGAATGGTAAAAAGACGTTACTGACGGCAATATTATCACACTTTACGTATCTCAAAGTGAATCATTTCGATATCGTTTGACACTATTTTAGGAATTCCGCTCCATAAGCACTAGGTTTCACTACATTCGCCAGATAGTATTGAATCTTTGGCGGGCCTGTTCGAACCTGCCGCGCGCTTAGCTCGCGTTTATCCGCCAGTAATGTCCTATGTGTTTTTGTTGCCGAGGCATACCTAGAAAGTTTTGTGTGTGAAAACACCATTCTACGGAGGGCTTCTCAGTGATTAGTGCTTATTGCAGTTAGATCTGTAACGTCGATTGATGCTAATTGAAAGCGGTTTAAATACTAATATGGCCGCTAAAAAAATTACCTTTGTGACAGGCAATAAGAATAAATTGCAGGAAGTCATCAAGATTTTAGGAGTGCTTCCAGGTAAAAGCATAAAAATGAATAGAAGGATTGGCTGATTTGTTTAAAATTAAAAGATGTACTGGTTATCGTGATCAATACATATCTTAGTATTATGTATGTAGTATGACTGTGTGTACATTCATTTCGTCCAAAAAGCTATAATACACATAGCGGTAATAAGAATCCTTTAAGTATTGCTGGAAATTCAAGCAAATACAACCTTCACTTCTGACGAATTTATCAATTATCAGCGAATGTTTGTACCGCCTTCTATATATGAATAAGGTTTCAGATATACACTAGAGCATCACCAATGAGGATCGTCCCACCTCTGTTTTTCTGTTGAACACATTTTATCTTTATAGAAGTAAAAGGCGAATTATGTTGCGGCCCAATAGATAGCAGTCAAGTATTTCCTAATAGATATAACCTAAAAGCTTCTAAAGACAACGTTTAGTCAAATGTTTGTAAACAGTGGTGAGGTGGTGTTTTCAGCAAACGATATGAAAAAAGTTTGTTCTTTTGGGGGAAAAACAATCTACCCTATCGGCTCGAATCCCGCACAGAATAACAGAACTTTAGTGACCGACAAGGTGTCTTTTAAGGTTAGACCAACCCACAAATTTAGGAAATAATAAACCGAAATAAGAAATTTCTCACGGTTAGTCCTTATGAATAAATATATTTCCCGCATTCTTCTAACTAACCGTTTCACTTGCAACGCATATAGTGGATCCCATTCACAGAGCCGAATTTGTTGAAGTTAGTTAGAATGCAACTACAATAACTACGCGAGTCGAAACAACGCTTTACCGAATTTGATTACTTGCCTAGCCAGTTAGTAAGTCGTCTTAGTATAAATTGAAAATTAAACTGCCAATTTCGATATAAAATTCAAAAGTTTTTATGAATGTCTATACAAAGCAGAACGGATTATAGTTCTTTCGTCGGTAGCGCTCTCAAGGACAAAATCGATAATAATGTTTTCTTGACACATCACTCGATTATTTCATCCCAGTATTGTCCCTGTTTATATCTGGTACGGATGTTAATTCAATGGAACTTGACTGATTGTTGTTGAAAACGTTGGGAATCACCAAGAACAGTTAAATACAGTATAAAGAATAAATACTGCTTTATATTGCGGCAAGGATGCGGCTTCCAGTGTGCTTGAATGGGAATTGGCAAAATATTGTACAAGCTAATCTATCATAATGTATACGTTCAGAAAGTTTCAAAGAACATGTTTGCCTTGCTTTTGTTTCTCATTGTGGGCTCAGGGTACGAGTTGACATCTACCAAAGTGGATCTTCCTGAGTATCAGGGCGAGATAGATCACATTTCTAGGGAGAAGTGCCGTGCTGCGGCTAAGCATGTGCATGGCCCTGTTATTGTAGAAGATACAAGTCTGTGTTTCAATGCACTCGGAGGGCTACCTGGACCTTATATCAAATGGTTCTTAGAAAAACTGATGCCCGAAGGACTTTACAAGCTGCTCGCTGGTAAGAAAACGAACAATTGACGCTTGATCAGTTGCAGTAAATTATCATAGCGCGATGTGATTTATTGCTTGGAACTACGTTTCCTTTAAGAAGTTTCGTCGAGGTAATTTTACAAGTGACACGCAATTGCGAAATAATGCTCAGTACACATACGTATGGATACTATATATTTCTACTGTGAGCAATAGACACCCATCCGGGTATTATTATTTTGACCATTCTTATTTTGAATTCCAGTTTCACATTTAGTTGCTCTATGCAATAATAAACGACAAAAAGCTTACTAGATACTCGCTCTGTTTTCTCAGGCTTCGAGGACAAAACCGCTCAAGCTGTTTGCACGCTCGCTTACTGTGAATCTCCCAATGCGGAGATCCACCTTTTCCATGGTATTACTGATGGCGAGATCGTTCCTCCACGGGGCTCGAGAGATTTCGGCTGGGATGCTTGCTTCCAACCTAAAGGTTACGACAAGACCTATGGCGAGTTGTCTTCAGAAGTTAAGAACACTATTAGCCATCGTCACCATAGTCTAGAAAAGTTTAGAAAATTTCTATATAAAGAAGGGGGCGACGTTGTGGAATAACGAAATACTGAAAAGTGTTATAAACAATACTTGTTCCCTTATATTCCTTAGAAATCTTGTCTTTGAGTAAACTAATTTACAGTACCATATAACATGCGTTTTTATTTGTAGTGCTGTTCGCAGCATATTCCATCTATAGAGTCCGGTTTGTAATGCTATTTTTTGCTTTGCGTAATTTACATCCATTATTTACCGGGTAGCCAGAGCTACAGTCTGAAGGGTTGTAGAAGTGCGCACTTTGGAACATCTTAGTTGTAATTTCTTAATGAAAATAAAAATTGAATTACAGAAGCTTGTCGAAACTAAATTGCCTCAAAGACGTCTTCTAGTCTTTCCCGTAATTTTATTTCGCCTTCATTTTTCCGATGTTACATTTTTGAGGCTTCTTCTGCGTGAAATTCCACTCGTTTTACAAAATAGAACAAAAAAAGGAACGAAACGGGAAAATACATGATTTCACTAGTATCGATAATATTTAAATATGTGTCATATTTTTCTAGTATTTGTTTGCTACAAAACAAAAAAGGAACCAAACGGGGAAATACATGATTTCGCTAGTATCGATAATATTTAGCTATGCGTCATACTTTTCTAGTATTTGTTCGATATAAAACAAATATACAAAATGTTAGTTTCGTTTAGCTAATTATGAATGAGCACTCGATGTTACGCATGAACAGAATTTTACATCATAGACTGTATAACGATAGAGAACCAGCAAATACTACTGTCTGCCCTAACGTATTCGCTGTAGGAACAACACCTATACAAAACTATGTGGTAACGCTTTCTTCAACCATCAATAAGAACAATAAAACGTTAAATAATCTGCGTGTATTAATCGTCAATTTAATTAAAAATCGGCGAAGTAAATAACAAATATGCCCTTACTTTAGCATAAATCAAAATTTCCCGCCAACATTTTCCGTCCATTAAGGCCTGGGTGGCCCAATCGACGGAATACAGGTCGATTGCAGCTGTACTATCGGGTGTGTTAATGTCGGTGTTGCCAGTCTGGTCCTGTCACCGCCGAAATCCCCTTATTTACACAGCCAAGCAGCTAACAGTACTAAGAACAATAAGGATAGTGGTGGTCGATATTGATGTCAACTATGAGCGGTGCCGCTCTAGAGCACAAAAGCCGCTCGTGCTCGGAGCTGTATTAGTGGATGGCCGTGTGTGACCAACAAGGGCAGCTCCGGCAGCCTGTCCAGTATCGTATGCTCGCTTGCAGTTTTATCGCCTCTTCTTTGACAACGTGACTGAGCAAGCACAGCTGCGTCTGATGGCTCTTCTTTGTTTTTAGGCAGTGTTGTGACTAAGTCGTCCTCGGAGGCTCTGTATTAGTATTTTTGTTGAATACCGAACTTTTTGCTGAACTGACTTGAAATTATTCTTGTGATCTTTGAGCGACGCTTGTGCGACCCGTGATAAAGGCATATACAGTTGAGAATTGTCTGCCAGTTTCATCACCAGTACTGTGCAAAGAAAAGAAATAAGCATGCCTGCTTACCATTCGAGTTGTGTGGGGGTTCAAAGTCTGGGAAATATGGCCCTATTACCAATTCGAACTCAGGTCCGTGGACCAGCGCCGAAACCCACCGGAGATGATATGGTAAGTACTAGCTAATAGCAAAGCGTTCTCGACAAGGGTCAAGCCATTATTTTAAAACACCTGCACAAAATTATGGGCGCTTTATTTGCAGATTGTTTTCAAATTTTATGTGGATGCTATTAATTCGATCAATAAATGTGAGCAGCGTAATTTATTGTCTTTCTTTCTGTGATTTCCGTTGAATCAGTTATTTTGAATATTATTTATTGTTGTAGTCTGTCTAATTTCAGCCCGTTTTGCATTATTATGGGTTCAACAAACAAGATTGATCTGTACGTTCGTTGCTCCGAGTAGTGGTATACAGCTATCAAGAAGACTACTGATTGAGAATTAACGCTGGAAATAAGTTACCCGATAGTCAGGCTAGGGTCATGTTACTTGGCAATGATCTGCTTACATAAGTAACATTATCCGAGCTTATGTATATATATATATATATGTGCTTAAAACCTATGCAAGTTTGTACTAACTATTGTATGATATGAGCGTAGTAGTAAAATGTATGTGTGCGTGAGTGCTTGTGATTTACCTTGGTAGATTAATCACACACTAATCGCTTTGGTGTATGATATATTTTTAGCCATTTATGGAACTGGTAAGTGATGAGGATTGTGATATCACTATTAATGTTGTTGTCACTGTTCAAATGTTTGTTGCTGCACAGTCTCTCAACTTTTTGATTCGAATGGCTAATAGAAATCATGTAACAAGTATGCCTATGGTTATTATGGTGATGATGATAGTAGTAAAATTCATCGAGACGCCAAATCAGGAGTAATGTCATCACCTTGCTATATCAGTTTTATAGTTTTAATTTACGTTTTATGTACTGATGGTCAAATGAATTGATTCTATGGAACATTTAAACTGCTGTTAATTCTGGGTTACTATGAGTACTATCTACGAGTCACGCGCAGTTCGTTTGTAGAGCAGCGTCTAAATTAATTGAAAGGCAATATTCTGCATGAAATTTGCATGAGAGTAGTATACGAAAACCGGATGGTGACTTTTTTCTTATCGTAATTCTATTTTTATTTACCTACAGGACGTTATTGATGAGGCAATAAGCTACTTCAGGGCTAACGTATTTTTCCGGAACTACGAAATTAAGTCCGAGGCCGATCGCGTCCTTATATATGTCACTTTGTATATCACGGACTGCCTCAAAAGGCTACAAAGGTGCACATCAAAGCAACAAGCCAGCCAGGAGATGTATTCCCTAGCGCACTCCAGGTAATGATAATTCAACTAATGTTGGGTTATTAGCGCTTGTTTTGCTATTAAACACAGTAGAAGGTTAATTACATTTATAAGAAACGCAATGACGAGTGACGGTTAATTATTAAGGTATAATATTGTTGGCAGAAATCATTACGATGCGTTTATTAAACTTACCAGTCACTGACATTATATATCTATAATTGAACCAAGACGTTTGTAAATATAAACGTGGATGAGTTATTTCGTGCTAATGCTATTATTCTTTGCAAGGTATATTAGTTTAACTATTTCTTTTTAGTTATTAACTTAAGCGAATCTACTGAAAAGTAAATAGCGGAAGTACTATGTGAGCTGGTTTCATTTGCACGAAATGGGCCACAAACGGCAATTAAATGATTAGACATTCTCTCGTTTCTTTATCATTTCTAGTTTTGACATTCCGGGAGATCCGGGTTTTCCTCTCAACGCGACGTATAGCAAGCCTGCTACATCAGCAGAGGCCGACAGGCTGAGACAGTTTTTATTGCAAATTCGACATGAATGCGGCCTCAGGCTTGTCGAACGGATCTTTGATGCCGAAGGTAATTGTCCGTTGTATTCAAGCAGTTGTATGTTAACTGTTGGGAATAGATGTAGAAACGGGTCGAAAGGCGGGGTTCGCAATACCAAAGCTTGATCTCGAACCGTAGATAAAGTAATCTACTAATGTATCTTGCCTAATAATACTAAGGGTATTTTTTTCTCACTTTAAAATAGGCAAGAGAAGTGAAGTTATTGCTAGTAAAGGGATCTCTAGCCGGTGAAACTGAAAACGTCATTTGTAAAATGATTATCGGATTAAACACTTTTTAAATTGATACTGTCATTATCTCATCAGTGAAGAGAAAAAGGTGTATACATGTATTAAAATGTAGTGTGCAGACATATTTAAATGACTTCTTGGCACAAATTATTTTTTTTTCATTAAGCATTGAAATCTCGTGAAAGACTAACCATCAGTTTAAATTCAGAAATTAGTGAGGACACTACAGTGTCTGTAGTCGCTGCTTAACGAGAAGCAATAAGAAGAGCCGATAATTCTCTGTATCTTTCAGGCAAACCCTCAAAGTGGTGGCTATGTTTTGCTCGCCGCAAGTTTATGGATAAATCGCTATCGGGACATCGAGTTTAAGCCAAGCAAGCAATAACCATAATATTAATTAACAACAATATGAAAGTGATTATAGGATGAATGCTTTATGCTACAAATAAGCAAGTTGTTACAAAAGTCGAAGGTATGGATGGGATGAACGAATGGAATAATAGCAATAGAGAGGATAAAACCGCAGTTTAAAAAAGCCAACGAGAACAGTGACCGATCACGAGATAGGTACTAGGTGTTTATTATTTAGTAAATATTATTATTATTGTTATTATTATTATTATTATTATTATTATTACTATGATTATTATTATGATTATTATTATTGTCATTATTAGTGAGTTTTTTTTTTATCTTCTGGTGTGCGATTTTTATTTATCCAGCCAGAATACAGCGTTGTAGGAAAACTGCCGCACACGTTATTTACAGTGATGAATTACAATTGACTGAGAACGACTATAATTTTTGAGGGCCGAAATAATAATAATAAAGTAATCGTGTAAATGAAATGCAGTCTTGTTTTCTTTATTAATTGGAGTCGTATAAAGTTGAAGGGTTTTTGTAGAGATAGGCTGTATTGTCTAAAATAATATCGACTTCTTTGTACAAAGAATAGTTGATAGAGTTAATTCATTCAAAGAGTCATTTTCTTTGAGTAAAACACTAGTTGATCTGAGCGGAATTTAGAACGGAGAATCTTCCCTCTTAAAATTCTTCGGCAGCAGCATATATCGAAATTGACTTAAGTCGTTTTGCACGGAGAGCATAAAAAATTATTCGTGTGGAACTTTGATTTTCTGCAATCTGCTTGAATGCACTCTATAATAATGTTAGTAGTTATATAATACGGTCATGCATTTCCGTGAGAAATACCATATCTTAGGCTAATCTTTTAGTTTTTTTCAGTTTTCGCTGCAGTAGATTTTTCGACCGCTTATTATTAACTAGACGTGACAAATGACTATATTGAGGTGCTCGAAAAGAAGTAATAGGAGGTACTTCTGCGCGCACTCGATATCTTTTTCACGGATTGCTTTACCGTACTCGAGCCACTGCTTTCAAATGTTCTGCTGAATGCATGACTGCAGGGCACTGTCTTGTATGTAAATACAAATGAATACATGTTATTGGTCATAACCACAACTGCTTGCTTGCAGAGCCCGATCATAATTCGATTGCCATAATAACCTCTTTTGTGCTGTAAACTTTGAAGCCCTTACCCAATGAAGTGCTTTGCGCAGTTATAACAACGATTGGCTGTATACATATCATAAATAAACAATTCGTTTTACGCGAGTTCTTATTAAAATTTAAACTTCTGTTTTGTTAGCGTCGAAATTGTTTTTTTTTGTGTTTTTGTTGATTTGTGTCTAGTAGCCTCTCAGATCCCAATAGTAACCCCAGCTTTTTAGAAGAGTTATTTCAGATCATTTTATAACATTTTTTTTTGAAATTTATTGCATAGCACAGTACTTCTTTTTTGCATGTTCCGTATTTGAATTGGATTTACATTAAAAACTTTTTCTAATTACTAATTTTTCTAAATTTTTCTAATTTAAATTCCAAGCCATCGCACTGACGGGTTTCTGGACTTCGAATTATAACGACTTCAATGCTTCGTACAATATAGTAAAGAACTACCAATGCTCTAGAACTACTGTAAAGACTTGGTTAAAGAAAATTTAGGCTGCTTAGCTTGCTTTTGTTGCGCTTATCTTGTTGGTTTCTCTTCTTGATTCACAAAAATAGTAACAAATAGCACTGCCTTATTTTCCTATTCTAAGCACCACGTAAATTTCAATCGTGATTAGATATTATTTAAAATGTTAACAACAACAAGGCGATGTTAACATCGCTTGTAACCACGCAGCTGTTGTTGCATGGTTACAAGCGAATGACAACAGTGTTAAGTGCCACTATAAAGCTATATGGAATACTTTACCACTTACTCTACTTATCACATAACACTGCTTTGAAACTGTTTGAAAGCAGTTCATTTTTCGGTTTTTAAGATATAACGTTGTTGCAAATGACCGGCCCACTGTCAACGGCGGTTGAAGCCTAAATAACACTTATGAACACTAATACAGCAACGGACACATCGAAAGCTTGTGTACATATCATCCAAAATGTTGAACTGTGTCATTCTATCGCTGTGAAGCAATGATCTGATTTCGTACTTCGTACTATATGTTTGCTTGTAACGATCCATCGGTATGGCTTATTTTCCAGTTTTTTCGTAGTAAACAATTAGCAGCCAGCTCCGTGGCTTGGCCAATTTGATTCATATATTTAAAATAATTGTTTTAATCGTTACAAAAATGACAGATAGCTATAATATGATCAATTTCGCCACATTTGCGGTCAATTCTCAATCAATTTCGGGCATTTCGAGATATGTCATAGAGATAATAATTGCATGTTTGACTAATATGAGAATATTGGCCGAAGAGGAAGCCACTAAATGGTATATTTCTGCTGAAGAAATAATTTGAAGTAAATGCGGTGGATGCGCATTTCAATATGCTTTATAGCTAATTAGCAAAAAAGTAATCTAACGCAGCGTTAACTTTTAGCTCACTTGGAAATAACTGTAACGAAAAGTAAATTACTTTAAATTAGTGGAAAATGATTATCTTGATTTTTATCCACTGAGCTGTGTTTCGGATCTCATTAACGTATCGACGAAAGGATTTAGTGTCAAAAATTTGAAAATGGAAGCACTTATTTATTACTACACTAAAAACATTTCGAAATGAACTTGTAGGTTACTTTTCTTTATCCTAAAGGCTGTAAGGCTCTCGCATATTTTAGCCTACAAAGTTTACGGATCACGAGATAAATCTGAAAAACCAATTTTGTATTTACCCTATATGTAAAATGGGTTTTCCCTTTAGGAAATGCGTTAGGAAAGGGAGACACCGAACATGTTAGACAAAAGCTGCCAGGCGCCAAAATTATCCACCGTAATAGATTAGTGGGTAATATATTTCCTTATTCATCTTAGGGACACGTTGTGGTGTGGGTTTGAATCTGGACATAGACACACTTCGTCTCATGTTAGAAGAAAACCGCCTGCAAATGCCTAATAGCGATCTCGAACGTAAGAACTTGAAACATAGAGAGAATCAAAAACTATATACTTCGAAGTTTGTCCTCCGTACTGACGTTAAGTATCGCTCCAGTCAATTGGGCGTACTAGTTTACTAGCGGGTCCAATATAAGGCCAATTTAGGGCGAAATAGCTTCAATGAGTTAAAAAATATATGCTTCGAAGTTTATGCTCCGTATTGATGTTAAGCATTGCTACAGACAATTAGGGGTCGACTGCTGGCCGTAAAGACGAAAGGCATGTAGATGGGATGTGTCTACGTAATCAGATCCTTATGGTTAGCGACTACGTTTCGACAAACACGAAGACGTAAGGGTTGAAATGAGGAACTAGTTGAACGAACTGGAAGACTCAAGGAACAAAAAAAATCGTAACGACCGTGGCTGGAACCGGAAAAGAGAACGTTGAGGCAAATGGGAAGTTCTTAGATAGCAGGCTATGCTTTTATTAAACTACAGACGTTCAAGAAAAGCCGCCCGGCTTTTTCTTTTCCTTGATTTATTTCAAAATTAATTTTGAGACTGTCAAATATACTGCCGCCAATACGCTGAGTGGGCGACCGATATCATTTGGGGACGAGAAAAGTTGTGTTGGCCACCGTGACGATTGACAGTCTATGTAAACTGCCACTCAAAGCAAATTTCATCATTTTTTACTTAAAATCGTCGGTTTGTGGATCGTATGGGCTGTCATTAAACCACACAGCATCTCGCGCTTAAACAACGACGCTCGACCGCGTAAAGTTAATGTTTCTCCTCACGTCTCACGCACAATCCAGCTGTGCCTTCCTTTCATTAGCGCTCTTTTAGATAGTTCAATATATCCGAATGTATACCCCTTGTACAACCATAGGGAATATATGTAAATTAAGCAAATCCCTCAAACTGTTTATTTCACATATATATGTATCACACTTATCATATGCATCATATACTGAAAAAGGGATGTTAATAAAGTGCCGCTAACAAACATATCAATTTTTTAGCCTAGCCATATATGATACGGGAAACTGCGTTTGTTTGAACGGTAAACGTTAGGCATTCTCCGAGTAGAACAGGTATAAAGGTCACAAATGTTTGTATCGTAATATTTGAGCAAAATATTACTTAAAACGCTTGGTAGTGGGTTAGACCAACCTGTGTTTATTTGTCCCATTTGCGTGAATGTAAATGTATTAAGTGCCTCAAACCTAAATCTGAATCATGAGAAAAAATACAAATTCTTTATTGTCGGGGATAAGCTCTGCAGTTTGCTGACACTATAGACAAGAATGGTTTTCGTGATCACTTGAATCGATCACGATACGGATTTTCTGTCGTTAAGCTCTTTAGCTCGACAACTTTAAACTTTATGTGTAATCGTCTTTTAGAACCCTTGCACAACTATACCCAATCGTCGTGTGTGCTTCGGGTTGTCTTCTTTTGGGGAGCTGGGTGTCTTCAAGGTGAATTCTGTTTGGGCTGCCATTTCTAATAAATCGCTACAGAGGCCAGTAAGAAGGATCAGATAAATGTAAAATTACCTACATTAGCTGCCAACTTTGAAAAGTACTCTCTGCTGAGAAATTAGAATAAAACTTCGTTCTATTCGTTGGTAGAACATACCCACATTTCGTACAACTACGCAACGCGTTCGTTGCGTCGATATCTAACAGCAGTGCAATGAGTTCTAGACGTCTGATCCACACACGTAGATTCTACCAATTCCACAATTAGTCCCACTTATAAGAGCATCGGAAAATAACGTCCGAATCAACTAGCGCGAAAAAACCTAGAACACATTCGCGCTTCGCCTATTGATTCGAGCCGAAGGAATTGCACTTTTACACATGGGGATGGACGTCTAACGAGTGAATCAATACGGGAATTCTTTTCCAAGTTTCTTTGCCACAAGGTAATTCGTTACTGTCAAACATGGTCCTGAGTGTCTATGTTGTTTACGTCAGGATGAAGGTTTCAAATTAAAGCTATAATTTTCGGACGAAACACAAGCAATTCCCACAAAAATATGTCTTAACATAGGCTGATATAGTTGCACATCTGACTTGTTATAACATACTCAGAGTACTGATTATCGGGATTATCTCATATAGACAAGCGAAGGAAATTTTAATACAAATTCACGAAACTGTTTAGCAACAATTAATTAATGAAATTGTCTAAGCTAATATTTGCTATAAATAAGTTAGATGTTTTAATAAAAACATTTTCCAAGGTCAGTGTGAACGAAGTCTAGGACGAGTATAATAAATCATCTTTTCAGAGCCTATTGACCTATAATGGGCAGTCAAATAAAAAAACTGTTGGTTTTGGATACCTAGCAGTTCTTCTTGTTGCTTATTGTTATGGCGTACAGCTAATTCTAACTTTATCTTCTGTTTGGTTTGCACACTCGTCTCAAATAAACTTATAATGGTATTTAAGGGTATGAAATCTAAGGCAGTGAACTTAGACCTGTTTTACGTGCGTAATTCTTTTATTTTTAATCGACGTATGCATCATTATGATCTATAGCCCCCTGTCTTTCAGACGGTAATTTATCTATTCCGCTGCTGTAAAAATCCGGTGTACAAGGGTCCGTAAAGTTTGGAACGGTAATTTTGACTTCAAGTTGACTTAAGGAATTTTCTATTAAGAAGCTTCAGGGATTTTGAAAAAAAAAATGCTAATCTGAGGGAGCAATATCTAAGGAGTGTAATGGATGACAGATCCTTCAACTGTAACTTCTACATCCTTGCCACATGCACCATACCTAGATATCATTTAGTGAATTTTGACATAGGCTGCCTTCCAAATGGTTCTCAACACTTCATTGTTCACCTTCACACACCTCGCGAGTTCTTCCATGGGACTCATTTTTGAATTCAAGATTCTCATCAGGGGATATTTGAAGCTAACAGCTTGCGCTGCTTCTAGTAGTCTCTGCGTCAGTGCGCTGTTTCGACCGATTTAGTTCCAAAATGAAACTCATACTCGTAAAGCTTGAAAACTTTACAGTTTTCTGTGGCTTACTGCAACTCTGCTAAAAGTTTGAGTGATTAAAAAAAACTTTAGATTAGTGAGAAAATATTTTATTGATACCTTAAAAAGCCTTAGATTTCTTCAGTTCAAATAAGGAACCTTCGTTTTGCCACGGGAACTTTGAGATTTTGAAGGCTATCTAGTTATTTTTTTTAACAAGTATATTCAGTTTATCTAAAACATGTCGACAGATAGCATCACTATTTATTGCCTAATGTGACACATTCTTTGTGTGGACATATTCAATGACTTTAAATATCGCAATGTTATATACATTTACGGATTTTCAAAATCCGCCAGATGCCTGCACATATTCTACTAGTTGATTGGGTTTACTGGTGTTAGTACGTTCGGCTTAATCCACTATAATGGGTGCGTATTCGAGATTGAGCTAGAAAAATCTATTGAATGCAATGCCGATCTAAACGCTGGATAATGTGCTGCTTGCAGAGGGTATATAAAATAGGGGTCTGTTCCCCATAAATGCTTATAGTGATCATTGACCTCTTCCTTTTTGGTGGTCGTAATTAGATTGTCGATGAGCACAGTATAGAGCTCTACCCGGAAATCTTTTAGAAGCGATGTTCGAGGGTTGGATTAACATTACTGCAGCTGCAAGATTCGAGAAAATTCTGCGAAGTTTCTTCTTCTTCGATTTAAGTATTGCCCAAACTCATATTAAGCAATCTTAAAGCACTGTCCGTATTGGGTTGTAGAGGAGATAACAGTATTTTTTCGATGTAATACCGGACCGTAATATACTTCACCGGTAATAAGCCGGTGCAGGATACAGCGAAAACTAACTCACTGGTACGCTTTATCGCCAGAATCGTAAATTACTGAAATTAGCAAAGAAATCATAAAAAAGTTAAGAAAGTGGGCTAAAAACTTGAGAACCGAAGACCGTGCAATCAAAATACGAATTGGAAGAAATTCAAAAACGAAAAAAAAAACATTATACCTATTTTTTTTTAGTATTCGAGTAGTCACATCGTGTAGCTAATCGAGTCATGTTCGTCCTTGATTAGATTACAGCAGCTGTTTAACGGCTGTGAGCATCGGCATGTATCAGTTTTGGTACGAGATCCAGGGTCATTGCAGCGTCGATCATGTTCATCTTTTGGGTACGCCTGCTTGTGTCTCTCCTCTCTCCGTCGATACCTGCGGTAGCGCAAAGGAGAGTTTACTTCTAGTTAAAAATGACACTTTGTTTCGACGATGAAAAAGTTACTATAAAAGACGGATCTACGTCTGTGAAGGTCGTGCAATAGAAATGCGCTCAACCTCAGCAGCGGCAGCTATGCGGAATATGACTGAGATTTTCAATCAAGTTACGAGAAAATCTGAACGAAAACCATAGTCACAGTTATAGATTCGAGGTGACCTTCGAATAGACTGAGTTACTTTTGTATGCAACACTATTAAATATTACAGCTTAATTTGAACGAGAGTCTCAAAAACATTGTGTAGTATCATAAAGTTTGTGGCAATTAGCCCAATAGAGACGCGTTTTCAAAGTGGCGGCACAAAAAGTAGCGGTTGTAAAAGCCAGTAAATTTCGGCTTTCCGGAGTATTTAATAGAATAAATCAATTGCAACGCTGACGGAGAAAGATAAGCTCTTATATGAAAACTTGGGAAACTCCTCTAATTTGTTTTTGATCGTAATACTTTGTACTTAATAAATCTATGCAGAAGTCCACGCCTCGATACTATATGCTTTTATAGATATACAATCGCCTTATTTTGAATTTTATATTTTCACTACAGTGAACTTAAATAAATCCGTTTGTGGGATAAACGTCAGAAGTGATTTCGGTGTAAGCTATGATGACAAGATCTACTAAATAGCCATATTTTCTTTTCTTCATACTAGAAACGCTTGGGATACTTAGTTTCGTGATCATGTCGATTGCTGGTCAAGCAGTTTTAATGCGCTCGTCTTTAGGATCAGTCTAGTTGCATATTTGTTTTATTGGTAACGACTCTAAGCGATTCAAATGTGGTATCGTTAGTACAGTCCTAGTTGCCATAATTGATGTTGTTATGCCCAGCCATTCAAATGATACTTTTTCGAACAAACTTTACACGAGCTAAAAAACTAGACGGTAAATCTGTTTTATGTCTCGCACCTATACAGCTATCCCTATCTGGCATGAGAAAACTTGTATAGTGCAGCGTTTATCGCGCAGAATGGTGTTCCCCGTAAATATCTCTCTGGTTATGGGTGGAACAAGACAGAAGTCCACAGAAACTCCACGTACGAATTGGTGGTCAGTTAAAAAATTAAGCCTCAATATTAAGGTACTATATTGGTATTCTGTACTAAAAGCTGCTGTTCTGTTTGCAGGACAACAGCTTTTAGCACAGAATCAGAGCGCAACAAAGCAGGGCTATCGTTCCGAAATGCTATCTTTCACAATCAAAAACAATGCACGCCTCATTCTGCATGATACGTCGAAGGGAGGTTATAAAAGCGCCGCTATCCTGGATCCTTGTGCTTATGGTGTTCGTTGTGAGCTTTAAGAACAGCCATCGCTTCTTATAATAAGTCTTATATCTTTATAACGCGAGAATTTCTATAGATTTGACCGTTTGAGTTGAATGTGTAATCTATTTTACATGCGAGCCAGTGTACATCGACAACTGCGCATCTCGATCTGGCTGACTCACGCTAGGCATCTGAAAAAGAAAATTCCAGATAATACGAAATAAAACAACGCTTCTTAAATTTATTAGTAGGTAGTCTGTTGCTTTTCTATGCAGTCTAAAACGATCACCAGATAGAGAATAAATATCCTCGCAGATTTTATGTGTATTGTGGAAGCTTCCTAGGTAGAGTAATTCTGCTGCTCCTCTAGGGTACCATAAGGATCAGAAGAAACAAGAGCACTTTTCGGCATGAGCACAACATGATACGAGGTAGTTTTTTTTTTGCTAGGGTATTGATGCTAGGTCATTGATGATAGTCGATAGTGCATAGTTTCAGTTATGTATGTACTAAGTGAACGATTTTTTCAACTTCCTCTAACGATGTTTCGTTATTTTAACTACTTCTCCCTACGGCGCTCTATCTGGTAGACAGGATGACAACATCCAAAGTTAATTTACTTGCTGCTCTTGAAGTGCAAACGCGAGAAGGTCTTCAGATGCTATCATTGTCAAAAGGCATTGGAATTTCTTGCTACAATGGCAAAATGTGAATACATGCCGTCAACTTCATCCGAAAACTCATTTAAGTTCAGCGAACGAAGTGTTGACGAACAATTTCCTCTAAGAAACAATTCGTTAGCAGTTGAAAACTATGATAATGAACATATCGGTGATTACTCGAATATGACACACATTGGGAACGAAGCATTGAACTGAACAGATTCTAGTTTCAGGAACGTAATGATAATTTTATGCACGATCGAGTAATAATTATTCGAAAAATTTATTATTTTAAGCAAAATATGTAAAAATACAGAGTCTTATGATAATAAGCAGATATTAGCAATAATAATCTTATTTGGACTAAATGTATACATGCCGACGAAAAGAAGAAAACTTTACGACAAACTGAGAATTTGTTCAGCTTCAAAGCTGATGACAATATTGCAAAGAAATATATATACCGGATACATTTTGGATATATATATATATATATATATATATATATATATATAGTACGTTCCAAAGGTATTTTTTGGGAAAGGACTTGGACATTTTTTTCATATTTATTACACACATATTCCACTCAGATCAGTCAAAAATCGAACATATAAGATGAACGTTAAGCCTCTGATTAAAATTAGTCTCATTAAGATGCTATCCAACTGTATTATCGTTATATAGTCGTAAATGCTATGTACACATAAACACTCCATACATTACAAGGTACTTGTTGTCATCTAGAAGAAGCGGATGCCTGATAATGTTTGCCGAGCTAAAAAGAAAATTAACGATTGGACGCTGGATTTGCTGATAGGTGACAACTGGCGGTCACATTTGTATTACAGCCCATATTCTGCACATGAATTCAAATACACTATGCCACCATCATACACGAGCGTGGATAAATTATCTTGTAAATCGTTTATTTAGAGAATCTGCAAATAGCGCATCATTTAGCATGTTCAGCTTTGTTTATAGCTTTGGTAGGATTCAGATGGCCATCGTCTGCACATGTGTCATGCACTTGAGGCTTGCAGTGCAAGTTCAGTGTCATTATTGTTTTGCTTAGGAAAGCGCACACCTTGAGAAAACGGTGTAAGTAAATAGGGCATGGACGATTGTTTACGTTTATTTTAGGCCTCCTAAATCGTGCACTTTATACTTGGTCGGCTTATTATCGCAAATACTTCGGGAAGGCTCAGTTTCGAAATTTGACTGGACAGCTTGTAACACTTTTCGATTTCGTAATATCTCGCAGGTTCTATGCAGAGATTCTGTTAATTAATGAATAATAAAACCTTCTTATATTGGTTCCATTATCACTATACTGAGGACTATTAAACGAAAGTAAGCCTTGTGGCCTCCTGTCAGTGGCAGAACCAGGAGCGCCGAAGCATGTTTTTAATTAAGGTTTTGTTCATTGGGAGAACTGATCGTTCCAGATGTAAAAGAACTACCCACACCAACTAGTGTCCATGACATATACATACAATGCCGAAAGCGGATGCTGGTCCAACAAGAGGGAGAGATTGGACTGTGTATACGTGCACAAAAGGACGAAGAACATTGCAATTCAGTAATTAACGTGTTGACTGCTTCATAGTGAGAGTATTATTCATTCAATAGTAACACTTCGGAGATTTAGTTGGATAAACTCTAGAGTAGAAAAGTTATAATTTTTAATAGTTTAATTAAAAAAAAGGATAATTTTACGCTGAAATATAAAGGGTAAAACAAACCTATCTCGAAAGCAGTGAACAAAATGTCTGCTGTTACACTAATGTTTCACATAAGAGGCACATTTTATTTGCTAATCTTCCTGGATGACAAGCACTTCGGCAAATTTAGGCAGGTACATAGAGCACTTAAGCAACTATTCTACAGTGTGCTCATGATAGTCCAGTATATATATCTCTTGTACTTCGTATGCAAAGAATTAACGATTCTATCTAGCGAATCTGATATATAGAGACTCGGAAGCCATAATAAAGTTGAACTTATTAAATAAAGCGTGTATTGTAAAGTTCGAATCATTTCTGTTCTTAGGCCAATCACTTAACTGAGAAATTGTATTCCTTCATAGAGGGAGAAAAAAAGAGCTTTTTGAAAAATACATTTTCCATGTCGAGTAATCCTAAATAAGTAGATAGAGTAAAAGCTATCGAGAAAAGAAAGAGTTATTGAAAGAGATATGTTGAATAAACTGCATTTTAGAATACTACCGTATCTTACCGTTAGTTCAACTACATCGTCGGTGATGACTACTTGTTAAACGTTTTATTAATTCTATAATACTTACTGATACTGATTTTTTTCGTTCGTATGTATTGTGCGGATGAAGCAGCTTTCTGAACGACTAAAGTCCGGTTGTATATATAGATATATATGATGCGACACGCCACATCATAGAATTCAATTTCGCTAGAAAAAACAGATCTTTTCGTATATGTGAAGCGCATCCACACTGCTATAATCCGTTCTACTGGTGCTCGGCGAATGCTGTCAATGCATGGGTCGTTCTATACTGAAGGCAAAATGGGCGTGACGCTGTGCTACGGAATCGAAAATGTAAATAGAGCCAGATGTGGGGCCTGGATTCGAAGGGGCAATGCCATGATGAATTTCCTAATTCACGAGACGCGTATGTAGCATAGAATCGACAGCGCATTTTGCGTACTTGATTCATGTATATATGGATGCAGATCACAGTGTTTCAATATGGATTTGTTGTACAGAAATTTTCCAAGTACGCATAAAGTTGGTCCATTTTATCTTTACTTACACCCTTTTTCTCGCTAATTTCCGAAGCCCACTAACGATAGCAAATGTCTCCACAGCCAGTATGAGGTCCAGTGCGGATTCGAAACTCGACCCTATGTGTTACAGGCAAACACGTTACCCACTAAGCTATTACGCAACTGGCCACTGCAGTAGTACTATACGAAAAACTGGGAACTAGTCATTTGCCCAGACAGTAAAAGAAATAGTTGTAATCTTGTGTCGTTTCTGTTTATTTTGACAACGTTTTCCTATTCCATACGAGCACCTACTTCCAAATACTTTATTAACCATGTGACTTCGGAACGGTGTTTGTACAAATGTATGAGTTCGCTCTATTATCGCAACAAGTGCGAGTTTTGCTGAGAGAACATCCAGCGGACCTCTCATGAGCCTTGTTTCTGATTAACGAATAGCTATTTTTTCCTTGTTTTAAATACCTCACGTGCTTTATAATAACTAATACATAATTTACAGAAAGCAATGTTAAACGGCACAAAGGTTAGAAGCGGTGCACAATAATGCTCAAAACTCTACTTATCATATGCGCAAAATTCACTTCTCGGCAATAGTTTGCATGTAAACTAGGTAATAATGAATTGTACAAAGTTTGCCATTCGCTTACGAGATCTTTAAAAAGAAACGAAGCCTTGAATTGTGCATCAGGTATCTTGTTTTTCAAAATGTTTACGATATACTCAAAAACCCATTATAAACTGGTTCTTGAACAATCGCCGAACTGGGAACGATCAAATATTGATTCAAATAATTTATTCTGGATAAAGACAATACACATTGTGGCTGTTTTTTAATTTGTCACGAAGGAGCTATCGACTTCAGCTATAATGAAACACTTTCAATTGACACACTTACGAAAAAATATGATAGAACGTTAATCATAGATAACAGAGTAGAAACATTGCATTAATAGGAAAATCTTGCCTTTATTTTAAATATCAAAGCTTTGATTTTTGCTAAGATTACGATTATGATAAATTTTGGATTTTTTCAGTCAGAGCAATGAGGTTTATTTGAGGTACTGAAAACAGGAGTAATGAGTACCTAACTACATTGGTATATCATTTTTTGGGTTATTTTTTTTTATTTTTTTTAGTTAATTTTTGACGAATTATTTAGAGGTCAATACCCACTTCACAATGATTTATGTGGAATGGAATTATACATTTTTAGACGTTGAAATCCATCAAACTATTAAATATTTTGAAGAGTTTAGAACCCAGAGTTTTCCTGCTATTTTATTGACCTCAAAAAAGCTTACAGCATGCTTTTTTTAGCATGTGAAATATTTTTATTCGAATAAAAAACTCAAAATGTATAATGCAGGTCTTCATCCCTATGTTCCTTGTTATTCTTGCTCTTTAGTGATGTATAGGTGCAGCTATTTAGTGGAGATACGAGGTGATTCGTTCTGTAGACGCATTGTAAAACGATTACTAGCAAGCATCAAGTAAACCTCCGAGTAAAAATATGACCTTCAAGGAAAAATACGGGAACATTTATTTTTTACAATAGAGTAATCTATCGATCGCACTGGGTTTCAGATCATCTTCCTGTTGACCCCGCATCAAAGGTTTCTGCTATGATATCTAAAAAAAAAATAAAGAGTAACACTTAGAGGGTGTCTAATTATTTTTTAGTTTTCTTCGCAGTAATAGTCTCTGCCCTTTCCCCCAAATAAATGTGAACAATAAATATATACATATTGTACACTGGGGCCTTTCTATTCATTTTCGTCCGTTCTCCGTCGCTAAGGCTGAGTCTAACCGAGGTCTCGAAATTACTCTACCACTTCGTCTAATTGCAGATTAGCGTACTCTAGCACACAATGTAGCATCATTTAATACACAGCTTCATGGATACTGCTAGTTCGCATCCTCTAGACGATGATTGAATCAGTCTAACGAAACATCTTGGCGCCTTCTTTTCTGTCGCTCAGTTACAACAGCTTTTTGTTGGCCTGCACGATCTGCATGAGCTACGGTTGTAGCACTTAGAAGTCCTGAGTGAATGGCCAGTCGTATTTGTTACAGCATTAACCACGGGGCATTGGCGATGGACTGGCAGCTGGACTTGGCTGCAGTATGAATATTTCTTTATTTCCTTCCTCCGAGTATTTTGCATCCTCGCTAATATATCGTTCGTTCCCATGCTCCGTCAGCCTGTATGGGTAAGTAAGTACACCGTATTCTTCTCGTCGTAGCAGATGCTACCCTTCACTCCACGCCGCCGACAACCGCACTATAAAAGAGATAGCCAAGAGAGGGCAAATATGTAGTACTGACAGCAACAGTAACGGCGCCTGCAGAGTTGCTGGACCCTCTGCCCTCTTCTTCGAGGTAATGGGGCGCTTGGCCAGCGTTATAAAAGGCCCAAGAACTGAGCAAACGCACTCTGCCGGGAGCCTCCCGTTGGACGTGCACGGTGCCATTGATCTACCGCTGAAGCGATTCCCAAACGCACGCTCGTCTAATCTTAACGGGTATGTTGTAGAATAAATTGCGCGTGACGATGGTGGATAATAATGCACATGAGCGCTTTGCTTTTTTGTTTGTAACAGAGCTTTGGACTTAAGTAGTAGTTATAAGGTGACTTTGAGTGTGAACTGGCAGCATGGAAGGGATTAACGACATATCTATAATGTTATATAATAATTTGTGATGGCACGTGTGGACAAAAGCGAAGTATGTGCATGTGCCTGTTTGTGTATACCGTTTCTGAAATGAAGTCAATAAACGTTTCACCCTAGTCACGCACAATAGCCGTGCTAGATGCAAACGTGGTTTCATCAGAATACAGGTATCCCTTGGTGAGACTGCTGAAATTACAATTAGTCTCAAATTTGAGAGATGTAGTTAGACTTCCGAAGCCCAAACTACCATATTTTTGGGACGCGGTACGAGCACCTTTATGCAGTAGAGAAGCCGCTTGACTACCAACATGGCCTGTTTTTTTCACTATTATTACTATTATCATGATCCTCTTTATTAGGTCACTTCCAGCCCAGCTCTGCCGGAGACAGCTGCCGGAAGAAGTTTGATGAAACCTAACCAAATATGATCACTCGAGCATCTTCGCATCTGTAATAGATACCCAGTTCGTAGCGCACTTCCATATTGGGTGCACATAGATCGTCCTTTTTCCATAGTCAACCCGTTTTTCTTCAGGGTAGTGCTGATGGCAGCGAGCAAGGGGATGCTCTATAAATTTTTAAGCAGGAAATTACTTTTGAAACTTATAAACCGTAAACAAACGATTTCACATCAAAATTGATAGAAGCCCTCCATTCGGAGGAATTAACTGAGCTTGCCTAAGTTCTGTTTTTGTTTGCTGAGAGCAATCGTGTATGTGTTTCTTCATGTTGGATCTAAATGAGGTAGCTACTGCCAACAAAATTGTCCTCTCACGTATCTGTGAGAGGATGCATTTACGATCCCTTACTGGCCGATAAAGCATCATCATCGTAAATACCCACGCAGCTTTTCTAACCACAACCGACCCCAGTTATCACGTTCTGTAATAACTCTTGTCTCGGATTCAGCAACGTATGGGACAATGTACGTTCATTATATCAAGACAAAAAAATTAATTTATTTGAGAATAAGCTTTCTGTACGTGGAATAACATGGCTTATGTTATTGCATTTTAGCTTTATCAGCTACGTTCGTTAATACTACTATAAACGAGAAACCGTGCTCCTTTGACAGTGTACTCTGTTAGTTCGACTAAGTTTACGTCGTTGAATCAGCTGTTATTTTTTCACGCTAAAAAAGCACTATGAACGACATATGAAGAGTTTATCCTAAAAATATATAAATCCGTCACAGCTAATATTACGTAAAAGATTTTTTGCGAAAACTTCTATAAATCGTAATCTATTGCAAACACGAGTGACTTGGATTAAACTCATATTTCCAAATTTTGGCAAGTATGATGCGAGTCGCGCTCCGCCATCGCTTATTATCGGAAAGATAGTAATGGGTGTCCAAAGGGAGCTAAATACGATGATGAACCGTACATACGGTAATGTATTAATAACACACTTCATGCAGACTCTGCTTCGTTCAGACCAAGAATCTTATCTGGCAATCATATTGTCAAGTAACGATTCTAACAGAAGTAACAATAATTGGGGTACGTGTAGGCATACAAATAAACAATAATTACGCATGCTTATTATACATGTATATTTTTTTGCCTTAAAGATTTCCAGTTTGTTCTTCTGATCTCTGTTTGATCAAAATATGAGTGACAGTGCAACATGAAAAAAAGCATTATTAAATACATCTTTCTTTTCCCCTGTTATGGCAGCGGGCAGCGCATTTCTACACTGGTTACACAGAAAACTACTGAAAAGTCACTATTCGACATTTTTAATGACGCTATCCAACTATTGATCATACATGGTGTGGCGTCTAGGGAATGACGGCGAATTCGGCTCGCTTTTTATGAGTCTTTGTAAGTTTTACAACTAATACGCAGCTTTCACGCTTGTTATAGCGGGCTGGTCAGAAAATCCAGGAGATTGAGTAATCATTATTAAAAAGGTAAATGAAATTCTATGAATTTCAAGACAAAGCACTTTTTAACATGGAATCCCTAACTCTAGAGCAGTACATGTTTATCTCGTGTAGAGCAATAGTTACTGTTCTCTGTTATTGACAGTGCATTGTATACTTGCTAGTGATGTGTTGCTAACATGAGGATGAGGAAGGCTACTTTAGATTTCCCTTGCTAGTTATCATTCCTGCGATAGATCTGTCGTTAACGAAATTTCTCGGTAGGGACACGTTGTAATCTAGGGTAGAATCCGGGCATAAGCACAATTTTGTTCGTGTTGGAAATCAGCCGTCTGACAAAATACCAAACGGCGATGTCGGAAGTACAGTTCGAAACATAGAAAGATAGTAGTTACTCGACCGCCATATAGCGACGTCTCGAAAGGATGACGACGCGACCACTGGGCGAGAAGCAAATGTATACGTAGTGAATCGGACTCGGTGGAAGAGAATATATACGACGAAAAGAGATCTAAGTTACAACTTGTCAGTGTAAAAAAACTTGATAAGTACTTTGGTAGTCCATACTCTATCTAATTGGACTATGGCAGTGATGACGATCATTGAGCATGCTAACTTCGATTGTGATTTATGTAAGGTCAGATAGTGTTCCTATTTGGAGTAGCGGGACCGACTGGCTGTCGCTATCCTTGCGTATAGAATTATTACGAACCCTTATATATGTAGTTCCTGTTATAGAATTATTTCGGCAACACAAAATTCCGTCTAAAGAATCACATACATTCGACAAAGCATTTCCAAGCTATATATATATATAGCTCGGAAACATGGAAAAAAATCGAGCTTCGCTGTTAATCACAACATATAAAGCTCATCGTAACGCGAACGGTTTTTATTTGTCTAAGAATAAGCGTACAAGTGTACGTCTGGGTTTACCATGCAATGAACAAAACATCTACGCGCAAGCTGCTGGTTTGATTTGCTGACCATTTCTAGCGTTAGCGTTAAAGTGCCCGCTTAAAGGCGCATCTGACTTGTCTATCTACAACTAGGGAAAGGCTGTATCGTGCCTTTATATACATCACCTATTTCTGTAAAGTAGCACCGAAACTATACCCTAGCATTGTAAATGCGGATGATCCACGCCGAGCTAACTGTAGAAGTTTGTATTCAGATTTGGTGATTTCTAGACAAATTGTAGCATTTCGTACCGTTCGCACTAATTGTTGCACTATCGTGTCATCAAATCATGTCGAACGATGTTGAAAGGCGAATGGCGCGCAAAGTACGAACGATTACTTGCACGAAGCTATTATGCATGGTATTTACCATTGTAGCCTGTAAGAAGCTAAGTTGTTTTTAGAGTTTATTTTTTTTTTAGGTTAACCACCAGAGCTGTCTCTTTTCCGCACGTAAGACTTATTCGTCAGCTTTTGCAGTCCAAATCAATTGGCTATAGGCTCCAAACTATAGGCTATATTGAAGTTCAATTCAGCAACTTAAGAAGCGTGTACAGTTCTCCATTGTAGCTGCTGATGCGAAAAGGTCACTTAGTGTTTGTTTCTAGTGTTATTTACCATTCATCTACGACTATTAACAAGAGTGCAATGCTTCTGGTACATACAAATAAACAAAGAGATTTGCTCTGCTACGATTTCGAGTCTGCAACCAGCACGCACTTATTGAAAATCGTATTAGAAGGGAAGTGTTTCTCTAGCATAATAACTTAAGGTTCCGAATTAAAAGATTTGTTGACTATGGGTAAAAATATAGGGGGCAGACGACTTATTTAGGGATTGACACTTCAACGTATAACTCACGTTGCTACGTCCGATTAGCCAACTGGCTAGAGGTCAGTTTTACCGTACTCCAAGCAGCCTACCGGCACTATTGCTTTGAATAAGATGACGGTACCGATGTGTACGTTTATCTCAGGCACGACTTGGAAAGTTTACATGGACTTCAAAACCTAGTTATCGAGTTTAGTAATCATAGATTCGTTCAAATAGCACATCGTTTTAATCAATGACGATTATGAGAGTAAAGTCTTAAACACTTACGTACATGTTTTTTTATTGAGTGTCCTCTGATAAGTAGGGGCACATGTTTGCAGCCGGCCGTTGATTTCGGTGTGTGTTCGACGTTTGCATCGGTCAGTCGCTGCCGCGGGCCCGTTTTGGATTTACCGACTGATGAGTGAAATATTGACGTCGCAGTGGCACTATTGAGCAAGTGGTTAGCCACCGTTACTCTATTGAGTCTGTTCTATACAACTAGATAGTACGAAGCTAGTCTTTTTCGTAAGCGTTGGTACGACGATAGCTGCAGCCAATTTTGGTTAGATAAACTTCTTGTTCGATTGTGGTGAATATACGCGCGTGGCGGCGTACCTACACCTATTGTATCCTCTCGATGATTGAACAGCCGGGCGTATGCTTGCGTTAATAGCAGAGCCTCTCGAGATAAAGCCTCTTCCAGGCTCATTTTTTCTCCTAGTCCCTTTCCAACAAATCATCACAGGCATAATCACGATATTACTACTGCTGCTGCAATTGCTATTACGAATGATGAAGACGATGATACACAAAGTTGGTGTATTTTTTGGTTCATAAGATTGGCATTCTTGCATCGGCAAGGGGCAAGACTTGATGGCGACCTTCAGCAGCCCTCTGCCACATCTGGTTTGATGTTAATTTCCGCTGGTAGAGCTTCCTTCAAACGGAGGCTGGACATCAACCCCACTGGCTGGTCTACTCCCGATAACTAGGAGCGTCTTGCTCCCCACACCAATATACAGTCGGTTCGGATTTCCTGTCACCCCGTACAGCATAGGGCGTATTATCTAGAAAAAGAAGAAAATTGTGTAGTTTATCTAGTGATTACCTAAAAATTAAAAAATTTTGCGCGCTTCTGCATTCCGCGTGTCTACTTTGAAATGGATAATTTTCCCAGTGGATCTTCCGGCATACTTTGCCTGCTGTTCTCTACGCTTCCGTGGCTACTAGATGAATTTATGCTTATATACAACAATAACATTAATACTTGTCGTAATATTTTCGATGACCGACTACTATTTTCTTATGGCAGGTGTGCCTATTCCTGTGTACATGAGGCATACGATGTTATGTTTGGTTACCGCCAAAGTAGAAGGCGGTAGCAGTGAAGTTAAAGAGTATTAGTTCCGGCCGTGCACTTTAACTTCACTGCTACCGCGCTCTTTAAATGACTGTTAAATTTTTGTGGTCCCAGAAAAAATAACCCTACGTACGGCTTGTGCATATGTTATTTCGCAAGAGCTTTACGAACTGCATACATTTTTAGAGAACAAAGGTACTCCCGCTTACACATAGAGTACGCATAAATATTTCGATAAGAGATTCGGGTAGATTTGTTAGTTTCCTCGTAAACTAATGGTGTTCCCGTCTCTGAAATATTCTGTTACAGGTTTCAGGATTGATTCCGCATGCTGAAGTGCGTCAGTGAGCTCTTTTACTCGTTTGAGTACTGTGATTCTAATCACAAGATCTTTCTTAGAAGTAATAATACGAATTTTAATTCTATATTTTCAAATCTAAACCTCTCTTATTATTACTATACGAGGAGTAATATAGGTGGTAATTTTTGCAACAAATCCAGTAAACAGCTGGTCACTTAAACGACCAGTGAGACGTGTTCTCTTTTCGGATCCCTTCTCAACGTACAGCGCTTGCTTGCTGTTAGATTCAATCGAATATAGTAGCTTCTGAAACAGCTTCAGCGGCTGGAAGAAATTCGTGTCGATTGGCTGTAGCATGCATTCTGCATCAGATGAAGATTCGTCGAGTCCCTTTGACGAGGCACTTCAAGCTGCCGGAGGCTTCGGCCGATTTCAGATTTTGCTCGTAGCATTATTCCTGTCAACGGGCACTCTACACTACTGCAGCAATCACCTGTCGCAAGTGAGTGGCGAAAAAAATCATAGCATACCACATATGTGTATATATCAGTGCATCTAGCGTACAGGACACCACGGATATGGGTTTGTATTTCTATGAAGAAATTGGTAATTCAACTTGGCTTTTACTAAAGGGTTTAGGAAAATTACCGTATAGTAGAGATTAATTCTAAGAAATTGAATTGCAAACATTCTAACAACAATCAGTCAGCAACTTGGCCGGAGTCTTTCGCTAAACGAATGATTCTGTCTAAGCTTCTGTTCGCCAACAGACACAACAAAAGTACTGATTTGCCTATATACATAACGTATAATCTGTAGCTATTTGGAACAACTTCGATCCTCGAATCGCATATATCAAAATGAAAGCTAAAAACTAAAGAAAAAAGCCTGCGGTTACTAGCGGATTAGAAAATCAAAATCGAAAGCTTTGTGGCTCGACCACAGCAAAAGTTAGCCGTGTTATAAACTGGCTATGGGCTCAGGGATTGAATGAGGGCAACTAGGTAAGCAAACATTGCGTATTACAAGTCTTCATGAAGCTGCAATTTAGGCTATTCCTTGCAGCAGGAAGATCTCCCTAGTGATACTCAATTAACAACATGATGGTGTACAATTTAATTATATTATTATTATTATTTATATTACTAACGGTTTGTGTCGATCGTCCTAAAATTTTGCCCCCTTATCCGTCATGCAGTTGGTGGAATTAAATATACAACTGTATTTTTGACAAGTTGGTCCAAATCTAAACGTATGATGTCTATTGACTAGTAAAAAGGCATTGTTCTACATTCCTGCGCAGAATAACATGCGTCTATGAAATCTCTGTTTTCAAATTCTGCCCATAACCTTCTTTAGGGCGACGATTTGTTTTTGACATGGAGATAGTCTAATAGCGTTAACAATTGTTCGCTGAACGCGATTACGTTTGTGATCTAATACGAGAACACGTTTCCCTAAATTTAGAAAATGAGGTTTACGCTCGAAAGCAAGCTAGCACAGGATCTGTTACTACTGAATGTAATTGGCAATTAAGTAGCCAGCTACTGTCGAGCTTGGAACAAACTTTCCATCTGTCTACCTGAACGAAGTAATGCATAAAACCAGCTCTAAGTATCTTCCTCTAACAGCTCTAGCTAACCGCGCTAGAGACGATTCGACTGAAACAGATCGCGATAATCTGCCTGCAAAAACAGTTTTTTGATTCACAGAATAGACTACAGTTTGAAAAGGACCTCCCGTTACCAACTAATAATTTCATAGGTTATTTTTTTTTATTTTTTTCCATACACCTGACCAGTGCGCTATCTCACGATTAATGCTTGAATAGGCAATGCAAGATTTGTCTGACTGCAGGCAAAATGCTTTCTGAATCTAAATCTAGCTTCCCTTCACCAGGCTACATAGGATGTCTACTTTATGCAGCCCTTCAGCAGTCGAGATTTGACATTTACTTTGACTTGTCGCACAAAAGAAAAACGTCAACACATAACAACCACATTAACCTGTTCTAGATGCCCGCAAAATGGCCTACGGCGGACGGTTAGGTAATTTTTACTATAGAATAGGTAGGAATGCAACGACGTACCTGTTGGTCGAATGCAGTAATATCAATAAGAATGGAACAGAAATTTTCGCGGAAAATTTAAACAAAGCGGAAGCACTGTATCCGAGTAAGTGGAATATCTGTAATATCGATTTGTGTTGCGGCATCGGTCAGGCAACAAAGACGATGCATTCTTTGATTTTTTTTTTTTTATACTATTGAATAGAAAATCTTCTTTTTTTTTGTCTGTTTTCATCTGATGTAACATTTAGAAAACCCGATTCCTAATGGTTATGATAACGACACCTGCATATAACCAAATTCTCAAAGAGTCATTTAACTTGTAGTACTGGAAATGGATGTTTATGCCGTCATTAAGATTTTCCCAGTTAGTGTTATCTTCAAACATCCTGTTCTATAGACAAAGTACATGCGTCGCTTATGTGACGATTCGTAAACAGCATTGGGAGCAAGCGAGCTGAACTTCTGAGAACGCGTTTTTTTTTTAGACATTAGTTTATGCAATAATAGTGAAAAGTGTATTGTCTTTTCACTGTAAGTAAAAACTAGTCAGACTTACTTGAAATTCAAACTAACTACAGACGAGCCGCATTAAAGAACCAGTTTACTGCCGATAGCATAAAGATTTACATCTCCGTAGAAAACGGAGCTGAAATGGTTGACGAAAAGCAGTTGATAAAGTTTGCTACTGTTGTCGATCGTGTCACGGTTTTGTACGGCTGGGGTAGAGTCCTCTTGTAATCTCTGCGTATTTATTACGCTGAGTTTAGATTTTATCGTTCCTACGTCAAGAATCATGCTATTTTCGCTTTTCTATAGTAAGGAGGCCTGACTTTTATATTCAGATCGGTAAAAGCTTTGCTACACCAAAGCTTCGGTACCGTTGTAAAGTAAGGCTATTCAGTTAAAAATACTACAAAATACGATCGATGACTTTCGCAAAGATGTGAAATTCTGCGGAGTATGACCGTTGTCCATTTTTAGCCTGTTTTTTTGAGCCTGTATGCAAACGCTACGCAAAAAACAGGCTGCACTCAATATTTTTAGGCATAGTTTTGAATAAGCGTCAAATCGTATCTGGTTACGGGAACAAAGTGCACAAATAATAATCTGTGTTTATGACTGGTAGTAATAGCACACTATTATTTTATTAAATTTACTTTCGAATGAGTTCTTATTCGAATTGAATAGTTGGCCCGTACCAAATTAATGACCTATTTCATTATTTTTATTTCGTTTTTTTTTCTTTGTTTTTAATATTCCGCACTGGTTAAGTAATCGCGTTTTTACCGCAACTAAATTACCTATACTAGCGTTAAAGAGAATAAACATTGACACAATTTACGTTTCGCATATTGCAGAAATATTGCTTGCCTACAGTAGATATTTTTCGTTTGCGTTGTTTTCTAATGGTAAATTTCAATCGGGAGTTATCGTTTTTATCCGGTGACAACAGGCCATCCGACTAAGAAACCCGAGTCCAAAAGTGACTCCGTCGGTAGAGTATCGTGACTTTCGTAAAATAAAATTAATCAGCTTATTCTATTGTCCAATGTAACGTATCGATTTAGTTGAAAGCGCTGTAACACGTTTTAGGAGATCAACGAAATCTACTGCCTATGATTTTCTTGGCAGATTCTTAGTGCCCACTTAAAAACAAAGTAATTTAAATGGACTACCGATATGCACTGCTGAAAATACTGCGATCGGCTGGCAAAAACGCCATTCGATCAACTGATGAGTTAGATAAACGTTAATTCACTGCCGGTAAAATATATCAGCCTTCGCAGAAATTTGTCATCTCTCGGTGACCTCACACGACAAATCGGTAGGTCGATTTCTGCTTTCGTTCTACGTTTTTTACTTAACAGAAAATCCTCAAGAATACCAAGGTGGGATGTTAGATATTAAAAGTGCAACTTTCGATAGTAGGAAATCCATATAAAACCAGCTTGTCATCAGCAATGTCTAGATGTTCTAGGACTGTTCTGGGCAGTCATATATTTGATTGTTTACGATGAACAAAGCTAAAAAGCGGACCATTTAGCTCCGACGAACAAATGGAACAGTGCATACATACGGGAATCGCTTTTTATGCCTTTGACTCAAAAAGTAATGCTATTTTCCGAGTCGGACACCCGACTGGGATGTTTTCTTTTCGACCTCTAAGAGGATGCTTTGAAAGAATATCACTCTGGCCATAAACAACAGAACCAATAGCGCAACTTTGGCGTCAACAAAACAAGTCATCTAGCGCTTCTTCCTCCCTTTGCTGAAAGCTTTCCAACGTAACCAAGAATATTGTAAGTACGGCGTTTTATTGCCGCTTCTACGGATAATAAGCCACTCTGTTACGTGATCACGTTCGGTGATTTTCCGCTCTGAAAGATAAGGCGTAGGTAATAGGAATTGATGAAAGTGTAAACAAGCAGAGGAGTCGCTGCATAACGCACATGTGAAAAGGCTCGATGATGGCCCAATTGCACTAGCCACGATAAGATCTACCGTCACGGGAGCAATGGGGCAACGCATTTACGCCTTACAAATGCGTCAATCGGTTTCGATATTATTTGTGTTCCGACACTGCAGATCTACGACGTTTGTTAGTGCGACATCAAATACACAGACAATGCAGGTGGCGCTTGTCAGGCAGGCGGGAACGATAATTGAATGTAAACTATGTTAACCTATGAAGTCCTAATCGATAGAATGTCCACAGATGTAAAAAGAATCTAACGCAACTCGTTAATTAGTCTAAAAAGAAAGCCAAAAGGATGAATATATTTGCCTAATTAGATACGGCTTCGAATACGCTTAGGTATCATTATAGGAACTACCGAATAGGTTGATTCATTTATGAGGTACATGCTATGATCGTTATTACCTTCGTAATAACGTTTCTGTGAATAGGAGACAATGAATATCATGTTTTTCAACATTTACCGCAATGGATTATACCATTTTTAGACAATTACTATGTTGTTATTGTATCTAGTTAACTATACACGAAAACTAGAAGACGATTTGGATTCATATCGTTGTAGATTTTCATCCTGCTGCCACCGGACAATTTTGGTTGTCGCACGAATGGATCAGGAGCCGATGTTGATTCCTCGGGTTTGAGTTACGATAATGGCTCGGCATCGACGCTGCTGGCATGTGGCCTGAAAAACGGCGATCATTCTTCTCCTGTGGGTCTGTCTGCAGACGGATCGGTTTTAACCTGTCCACAAGGGTGGGAATACATCTGGGAAGACCTTTTCCCAACTATTGCCACACAGGTACCGACTGCATTGTTGGGAATAAATCCCCAAACGAATCTAGACATTATGCGCATGTGTTAAATGTGTACAACAGAAACCTAATATGAATTTGCGTCACTGACCGGTTGTGGATAAAAACTTTACAGAACAACTGGGTATGTGGAGATTCATGGAAGCAGTACGCAACTCATATGATGTTTTGTGTCGGCTCTATGTGCGGTTACCTTATTTCGGGTTTCCTGTCCGATCGATATGGTAGACGACCTACAATCGCCTTTCTATCTGGCCTTGCAGCATTTTCGAATGTTTTTCCTCTGGTGATTAGGTCCGACATTGCCATTATGTCGGCTAGATTTTTGGCAGGCATCAGTGCAGACACCGTGTGCTCTATTGTTTTTCTTCTGGGTAAGTATTTTGTTGCGCTGAATGTTTCCGTGTTATATGTGGCAACCCTTACATCCTTAAATCTAGGACCGCTTCACCAAGTGCCCTACTCCGTGATTATTATCATAGGTGGATTTGATTTTTTTACCCGACAGTAATGGAGTATACCGTGCCTAGTCACCGCACGCTAGTCGGAACTGTATGGGCCACTGGATGGACTTTTCTTGGCGGATTGTATCCGTGGTACGCTAAACTCGTCTTCGGTTATCAGTACCTTTTAATTTCAACGAGCGTTATTAGCGTCGCACTCATCCTTATGTGTCCGTAAGTGCAATAGAGTTACGTGACGTATTACAACATATCATAATAAATATTCACATCTAACATGTCTTCGCGAACGAGCGCATCGTGGTAATTAGCAGTTTTTCTAAACGAGCGAGAGCTAAAGTAGAAGAGAACCGAAAACGCGCATTTGTTCTCTTGAAGAGGCGAATTTTCTCGCGTGCGGGCGTTGTGTATTCTGTTGATGGAGTGAAGTAAAAGCGTTTGATATAGAGTTTAGCTGACAGACATAGTGATTAGTGTTCTTTGATTTGGCGATACCCCTAGCCAGCATCCTGTGGAAGCAAGTTGTTTTGTATCGGACGATCTAACGATCTTAGCAGTTACCCCAATCGATCAAATCTAATATCTGTATGTACATGCATAAACACAAATATATATTTGTACTCAAAACGCAGAATCACTTTTTGTTTACCTGTGAGTGAGCCTTTTTCCTATTTACTTTTCACATTGACAGTTTTATACCGGAATCAGCTAGTTGGCTTGTATCAGCCGGTCGCATAGAAGATGCCATAGATAATTTAGTAAAAATGGCACGTTTCAACGGGAAGAAAGATGTCTCCGAAGCTGAGTTCAAAACATTGTTGGTGAGTTTCGTAAATTCAGGTTATTTAATAAATGTGCAACTTAACACGTTATGAATACGCACGATAGACGTAAACGGCGAGTGAGGGCAGCTGGGTATTATTATTAACGAGAATTCTTATTCGAGGTGCACCTTAACTTGCTTAGCACGCAATCGACCCGACGAGCAACACTGAGCTGGGTTCAGTGTCGTCAGCGGCCTCGGAGATATCAACGTCATCCATTTCATCATTCTGGGCTGAAACAGTCGCACTTGTGACCACTCCGAACCTTCGGCGAACGACTATGCTGCTTTTTTCGTCTTGGTAATTCCCATGTTTTAATGGACAGCAAATTGATACAGAAAAATAGCATGACCACAAAAGTAGTAGATGTTCTTGCGAAGAAGACAATATATTGGTGCTGCTTACAGTAACTTCCATGTGAAGACGAAGATAATGTCCGTATTGTTTGATTTATATGTGCGCTTCGATATAACATGCGCAACTGTCCTTGGCTTCTTTCTCGGTTCTAGGTTCCTTATTTGCCTTTGTTACCACGCTGACACGCTAGGACTTGGGCATATGGGCCTTTCCATCTACCCGACATACTCAATGTCAGCGGCTTTCGAATTACCGATCAACATCTTTACTATTTTTTGCCTAGATAGCGTGGGCCGCAGATGGCCTAACGTGTGCTTCATGGCAACGGCCGGAATTCTGGCCTTCACCTTCGCAGCTGTTGGCGACTCCGGTACGAAATGCTTTTATTTATTATTTATTATTAATATGTTCAGCCTTTTTGTTGACAGCTCTGTCGGCTCCATAAAACATATTATGTTCCCCTAGTTATTTCAATCCAGAACACAAAGTAATTCAATATAGTGGCCAGAGTTGAATCACAAATGAATTTTGGTAGTTGCTCAAGTAAGACTAATTTCGGTTATATTGAATATTTTCACTGATATTTTCCTTTACTTTGCAGGTGGTGAAGCAGTAACAATGATCTTGGCAGTTTTCCTCATAGTTTCGCTGGCTGGCAGTTATAACATTACTTATCAACTCGCCGCTGAACTATTTCCTACGGTTGTTCGTGGTCGTGGAGTGTTACTATCTAAGGTATTAAAATATATATTATATTTTTCTTTTTACCAGTTATCCCTGTCAATGCGGTAGCATACACGGTCAAATTTATGGCTAGCAGTGATCAGGAGTTTTTGTCCGGGGTCGTGCTAACCACATGAAAACTACAATCTATGTAAACAGATGCATCTCCTTGCCCTAATTATACCTCTCTGTCTCTATACATATGTGTTTGGCCTAATGTGTTTCACAGGTGTGCGGTGATATGGGTAACATCATCGCAGCCCTCGTGGCTTATCTTATCGAAATCAACAAAAACGCGTTAATACTTTTAGTCGGTGCCTTTGCGTTTCTTGCTGCTACGCTGCTGTTCTTTATCCCAGAAACTACACATCAACCTCTACCTCAAACGCTTGAAGATGGAGAGCTGTTTGGCAAGGACCAACCTTTGTGTTATTGTCCAATTTTCGTTGATCCTGACAGCTCTTTGAAGAAGCGGAAGGATCCAACGTGAGTCAGCTGCCATTATCATCAAATGCGGCACAAGCTATGCAAATTATATTCTACACTTAATAAGTTATTACATTTCATATTTTTATCAAAGAAAGTACAACAACGTGTTCAAAGTGCTCAACATATTTATGGTATTGCATCAGTTTACATTCATTAGAATTGCGCCTTCTTAGTTAGCCTAGGATTTTAACTAGCCTTCACTGGCGGTGCGCGTCTTTCGACCGCATCGAGCTGAGTTGATTGATTACCACCCGGGTAGTTCTCAGCTTTACAGCTACTACGATTCAATTCTTTCGCGGCAAAATGTTAACCCCCTATTAACCTTAAGTTCCGATTTGACTTTCTATTACTGTCGTGAAATAGACGGGCGTCGATGAGCAACGTCTCCTACACATCAGGCCGCCCAGCCAACTCCGTTCAGCCAACGTCTACGCCAAAGACCAATCCCGAGTTTGGGCATAGCAAACGTAAGGACCGCAAAAACAATACAGGCCCCACAAACGCGATCCCCGTTTCAGGCGCGATTCAGGTCGTCCAAGTCGCACATGACTTTGGCAATAACAACGAGATCGCGACAGCGCCTTCAGGCAACATCTTCAGTGACGTTCAGGATAATAATAACAATAGCCAAAATGATACGAATTATAATCCTGCTGGGCCGAAAGAGCTCGATTCCAGGTTGTGCATAATCCAAGAACCCAAGCGAAGTTTGATCCCAACAATTTCCCTGTAGTTTAACCAATTCCTATTGCAGAACCTATTACGGTGGATATGCTGTTACAATCAAACGCACGCGCTTGAAATACTTGCCTTTATTACATAAGTGTGAACTAGGTCTTAGCATCATAGAAAGCAACGCATTTTGAGATGGAACACCCGACCGTCTGGTCAATTCCGGAATCTTCGAGCTGATCAAAGTGTTAAACTGAAAAAGAGGCAGCCAGCAGAATGTTCCGATTCGCCTGATTATCATACTATGTATGCAGGCTTTTCTGCGTATAAAGTATCCAAAAAGGTTATTTTTAATAGACCGATTAATTCACTTGGGTGTGCGAAAAGCGCGAGGAATCATATCCCTCTCGTTCTCAATTTCTATATACCGCACATACAAATGAAGAAGTTGCAGAAACAACCCAATTTTTACCGTAGGACATATGGCAATATTAGGACCCTAGCAAATATCTACAGCTTTCTAAATTAATCCATTTCCATTGAATTCAATATTTTGCTTGTCGTACCAGAAACGCAGTATCCGAGCAAAGTTCCCCTTGGTGTTAGTTATGGAGTAAGGAATAAAATCATACCATAAAATCAACTCGGATTATTTTATATACAAATACGTGCTTTCTCCGTTGATATTACTCCGCGTGAGTGCCATTTCTAGATCGGACCTGTTAAAGGGTCACAAATACTGTATGTTTGTACATACGATAAAATGTATATTCGCATTAATTAATATACTGATAAATTTAAAATAAATTGTTTTATGTCTGGATTGTAGGTTTCCATTTAACGAGGTTCATAGATGTATGTTGTCCAAAGCCAGAAACCTATCCATATATATATATATATATATATATATGTATATATGTATAATTGGCTACCTACATAGTATTAAAATTAGATAGGTATTTGCTGTCCTGTATCGGTCATAAATGACAATTTACTAAGCGAGGGTTACTAATTTTATTAGTCGACGACACACAATCAAACAGACAAACCGGGTCTAGGCAAAGTTTGCGTGTTGCGCTGCCGTAAATCACTGAAAGTCTCTATTATTTTCTATCGGCTGGTAAAGTTTGATTTTTGGCTAGGCTGCTTTAATAATGGAATATCTTTTTTAAGGAAAGTGTCTTTATTTCGTATAGAGTAATTTTAGTAATTAATTAAAAGAGATTTAGTTTATTAATCAATTGTGAAAATTTTTTTCGAGAGTCTACACCGGGACTCGTTTGTTTTTGTACGTTCTACAAAATAGGTATAAAGGTAGGTTCTTAAAAAAACTTCGATGATTCGAATTTTTCTAATCAAGGGTCTGAGTTCGGTCGTTAAGTAACTAGGGCTAGGTAATGACTCAACGGCAAACTCAAGTGTAAAGAAGGTACTCGAGCTTATGAAGGCAAAATAAAACTTGTTTGGATTTATATGGAGATTTTCAATTATTTTTCTCGATAGAAGATACACTCTCTGAGGTAGCGAGGGAAAGTTTTTAGTCGAAATTTATGTAGCAACGCAAGGAGATTGCGGGAGTATTTTAATTAGACAATGGGATGACCCTAAATGAAGAACAGGATAGCTGAAACTTGGCAGTTGCAATGCGATAACGGTTAATGTGTATCCAGCTATGTCTTACGTTAGGGTTTGAATCGATAAATTAGTTTAGTAAAACAAATCAGCGACAAACTGCAAACGCGTCGATGGACTCGAATTCTACAACTAAACCAATAATAGATATAATAAAAAAAGATAATTTCCTCACTTACTACCGAAAAAATATTATCGCATCTCTGCGCACCAAAGTGACGTTGGGAGAATATGCATTATTTAAGGTTATTACATCAATGATGTTCGCGGTCCCACATAGTTTAGCTCACTAAACGCGTGCAGTAGATAGAGAAGGTTACTTACTTGAAGAACTACTTCTTGATGATGACCGTTGACATAGAGCTGTGAAGAATGCCGACCAATGTCGAATATCTAAAGGAATTCGCGATTTTCCGCTAATGACAGGAAAAATTGCCACGCACGAACTCGTTAAATACCCAAAATTTTTTCAAGGATGCAATGTTTCAAGACTATCATTGTAAAGACCAGCTGTTAGAGAAAACATGAGCCTTCCTTGTTCTTTTCAATCTTTCAACCCCTCAATACACGGATGCTCCGTAGAGATTAAAGTAGGATGGTACGAACGTCCACGAACCACTTTCCAATTCTATAGAAGATGTTTGCGACTATGTTAACGAAGGTAATCTGAAGCTAAATCGATTTCGATGACACTCTAGGAGGAACATACAATGTTTTCGTCAATGAATCCTGCCTAATTAAGGAAAGAATGTTGCATCATCAAGAGTCGCAATAATATTCATGCTCGAAAGTCAAATTGCGCACTTCCAAGTAAGGATCCCCATTCGCGTCAAAAAAGATACAGTTCGCATTACAGAAAAAGTTCTAAAACTGGGTCTACTTAGTACGGCAGTATTTACTGTCTAAATAAAACCGAAGCCGTTTACCGACCTCTCCGAAACATACGCAAAATCATGCAACTTCCGAAGGTATCTTAGCAACATGTTTAAGTCAACCTATGCCGGTAGTTAGACCAGGTAGAAATGCGGGTATTGAAGATTTGAAGATAAAAGATCGCACCCAAGTACATACTTCAAAATGTACAACTTAATTATTGATAAGGGACTAAGCAATACTGGCGCCGAATCTTCTCAATCCTTGTCAGATGTTACATACCGGTGGAAATAAGTTACCGCAAATCGTAGAATTATAGAGCTTAAAAACATTTTAAAACGGGATTTTATTATTAAAACAATGCACAGGTCTCGTCTATGTGCCGACGTTACTCGAAAATCCTGTAGGTCAAAAGGTGCATGTTAATAAAATCGTTTGGACTATTAACCATAACTGCATTAAATGATTCTGTGACAATCTCAAAAATTATTCTTAGTTTAAAAGATTCCGAGGCGAGTTCCTTAACAACTTTGGACAGCCTTACAGCCTGCAACTCAAGAAGGGTTTATCGATCGTCCTGATGAAAAACTTAAATTCTCCTAAACTCTTCGAGGGCACAAACATGATCTTTGATAATCTATACAATCATCATGAAAATTGTCAGCGGTGCATGCAAGGAATCCGTCATCATGCTTGTGAGAATTACTCTTGATGTTAATGCCAGTAAAGCCCCACAATGTGATGCAATTAGAAGGAAAATCATGCTTTATTACGGGGGTTCATTATGGGCAAAAGCAGAAGCCTTCCTCTCTCTTAAAAAAATCGTATTCAATCGTCGTCATGTGTACGCTGCGCTCAACCAAGCACAAAACTTGCATAACGGCAAAACCTCTTTTAAAAGGAATAACGATGCTAAATATATATTTAATTCTAACGTTCTGCAATGAGACCTTTGCAGATAATACGAACTTACTTATTCATAGACCTACAGTCAGCAACTATAAGTTTAATTTTCGACAAAATTGCCTTTACATCAAGAGTAAAAAAAAAAACATCTATTTCGACATTACATAGCAGAGTCTGAAACGATTTTTCAGGACCTCTAAACTGAAAAATTATAAGTTCTTGAGTATAACAACAAAGAAAATCTCAAAAGAGGAATTTGACATTACTCTTATGACTATAATTAACTGGCCTTTTATTTCTATACAGGTCGGAGGCAGTGTATTTAATAGCAAAACAGGTATGGGGGGGTGTCTGCTACACTCCTATTTTCACTCATTCTTACAAAAATATATGAGAAACACTTTGGAATTATTATGTTAAGCAATTTGTTACTACATTTTATATGTAGATTATTATGATATAAAATAAACCGCCAATTAACAAGACTGGTCACTTTGCTACAAAGACGGAGATTCGATACGAATGCTATCTAGTAGTACTTTTTGAACACTTTTGTTGATACCTCTATGGCGGATTGTGCGATTTTTAGAAATTCATGGGATAGTTTACGTTTTTGACTACCCTGTAGTGGATAGGACGCTAAATTTATGAAACGGAATCGCAGCCAATCAGTCTGATTTTTAAACTACGTGGGTTCTTAAAATAACTCACCTTGCAGATAATCTTAGCGTGAGTGGCCATCATTGCTTGCAACCTGTTACGTTTAGTGAAGCTCGCATCACGTGTGTAGGCTTATAGTCTTTAGTCATAAGCTTCTAAAAGGGGCACTTTTTACATGGGAGGTCCCTAATGAACTAAAATGTAAAGGTATTTCTTTTTTTTGAACTGGCTCGTTTATTTAACACGCATTTATGTACAGTATATATACAAGACGCATGGAATCACAATGACTACATATAAGTATACATTATGAGTTCGAAGCAATTTTTAACTTGTGATTTGGAGGCGCACATTGTCAGGACCGCATTGTATTCACTTTCACGGGTCATTGAAACCTTACCTTCAACTATTTACCATCTGCTAAACATATATTTATATAGCAATACATTTACAGTACCCTGATAGCCATATATCTTAACTACGCGATACGGCGTATCACAATATATAAAGTACGGGTTTTGTGACAACATCTGCGTTAAGTACAATTACATGTGACAAAAATTAAACACGTATGAACTATATAAACACATGTAAAGCACATGGCTTTTACTCGCAGATTTCTTTGAATGTTTACATAAAAGCATCCGTACAATAAACAAGACCAAAAGATACACACAGATTTGATCACGTTCATATGTGCGCACAAAAAGGGACACCGGACTAGATATAAGCGATGCGGAAACATTTACGTGAAAGCTTGATTATTTCAAGCTTTGTTATCATACGATGCGTACAAAGGTCTACATCTAAACGAACTTACTTGCCTACCGGTTTATTCCGTCATGCCTTGACGTCTACATAGAGCCTGAAGGCATCAAGTCCTGTTTAATTTTGCGCTCCTAACTGTAGTTCCTAACTGTCATCTTCTTACAATAATTTACATGAGTTATCGGTAAAGCCTATTTTAAATAGCTAAAACTATAGTCCTCCTAAGTTGAGGGTCATCTCGAACAGAGGCTCCTCGGTTTCATGCTTCACGATTACTTTTTTCCTAATAAGGATCAAAGTGGAGAATAATTTTGGCTTTAGAAACTTGTTGGATTATTATCTTTTCGCTAAATTCCGCTAAAGTTTAGAATGTTTTTTTTTTATATATATAAAAGCTGTTCTCTGATGTTTAAGTCAAACATTTTTTACCGCTTCGTCTAAAACATCTAAATGAACTCCGCACGGTCGCGGGATTGCTACCGACGCTACGTCCTATTTATAGACTGCGGTCATAAATCAAACGGTGATTTCAAATTCAGATGAGGTTGCAGTATGTGCGTGGATTTGTACAGGTGGTGAAATCGGAACGAGCAACCCATTGGTAGTTATAGCAGCAATTTGTCGATCAACAGTTGCGAGCTGTTCTGGCTATCTGCTTGTACGCAGGTATCAATCGCCAAAGTTACCATCCGCCGTGGCCATACCCATGGTCTTCATGATGCTCATATTGATGTCCATGATGATGATAATCGCCGTGGTCCTCATGCTTGGAGTGAGCATGAATGTGTATATGCTCAAGCTTTTGCTGCTTGAGGCCGTAATGATTCTTATATCTGCTCAGATACACGCGAAACGAAGGTAGAAAGAGGCAAAAACAAGCTTTATGCAATGGCGCAAACAGTGTACAAGCCACAAAAAATTGGGCCAAGTATCCATGAAAAATATCCAAAATATATCGTAATGACGATAATATGATAATCGTTCGGTGGAGCACTTCTGGTCCAAGAACCTAACTGAATATATGATCTATCTACTTTTCTTTTGTTAGAATACTAAAAGCCGGTGTACATTTCGCGATAGATGCAATCAAATAAAGTACAAAAAATAAATACAAAACAATATTCGATCCGTGGTATTAACCTGTATGTACTCTGGTGCGGTAAGAGCGTATTTTGGCTAAACAGAAAACTGTCACTTACTGAGGGACGGGTACAGGTACGAAGCCTCGAGGAGCGAGTGCTACTCCGAGTAAAAAGAACTGAGCGAGCCTTTTCTCCTTTATTCCAGCCTCGTTCTGAGACACAACCAGCGCCAAAACCATGACGCCCAACAACGCTCTCAGATTCATATTTATTTGTTCCTAGAAATTAACATCGCATTTAAAACCGAGCAATACGATAAGTAGAAGCTTAAAATGCTACGTGCTCCCTTTACGTGAAAGGCCCAACAAAACCTCTAACTGTTAATTTGCTAATTAAAGTTCAACTTTTCTAACAGCAAAACACGCAGCTATCGATTTGTCTATGCACTTGTGGTACATCTCTTGTTTATGGCAGGACATCTCAAATAAAATGATTAGGCACCATAGAGCTTTCGATTTGAGGCAGGATATTAGGTATTGGTATTTTGAAGCACTCAGTCATTCAGTTGAGGATGTATCCAATACTGGGCCACAGTTTCTTCCACTGTGCTTACAATTGACACTCCGCAATCAAGCTCTAATTACGCACGAATCCTTTGCTTTATTCACGCTATCAGTCGATTCGGTCTGTTTTCATGCTGAGTACCCCCTTTATTGAACTCCTGTTAAAAAAAAAGTAAGAATATAAACTAACTTGATGCACTGATGATGTGGGGTTCGCTTCAAGGTACGCCGTTGCCGTTAGTCACTGTATCGTAACTGCGAACAATCCGTCATTTTATGCAGCTTGCCTTCGGTCACTGGGAAACAGTTGTTCGCTGCCATTAGTCTATGCTGCGATATACCCTCAGCTGTGCGAAGCTAACCAATGCACTTACCCCCCGCAGAAGGCCTTGGATCTCAGAACACCTCCGCCATCATATGCCGGTAGGTGCGGCCGACGACTAGCCGAACAACGTGACCATACACGATGGCTTTTCTTGATAGGCCTTTCGAACGAATTGCCATATGAATGTCTACCAGCAACTGACCGTTGGCGGATCCACAGGCCAATCATAATTCCTCCCTTCACCCCCCTCTTGATCTAGAAGAAACTACGTAACAGAGCCGACAGGCACACCGTTATTTTCGGCGATGCCGCCGATGACGGTGGGCGCCGCTGCCGCGGTGATACCGTCGATGATAATGTTGTCGATGTAAAGGTTGACGATGCTTCAACCGCAGTTTCAAACTACTGCCATATCTGTCTGCCCGAAAACAACGTAGAACCCTATTAGGCTAAGCACGATAGACAGCGAGGACTTAGTGATCGGAACTAGTGTTACTACTACGATTACAGTTGTTGCTAGATAGAGACAGAAGGTGTATGGTGACGGGGGCGCTGCAAGCTTTTTGGGTGGATCCATTCATTTGGCGCACTTTTTGATTAAGCCTACTAATTAGATACGACGGTTACCATCATTATGGATAATGGCAGAGATGACGATAATGCAAGCTTGTCAATATTTCGATTATTTGAGACAGTATGATTGTTGATTTTTTCGGCCAACACAATGGTAGAGTCGTGCAGAAACAGCGGCAGCCAAATATCGGGGTAGCATATGCCACTAATATCAACTTCTTCCTATGGCTATTAGCGTTGCAACTGCTGCCATTTTACAATCGATTGGTTTACACAAAGATGCTAGCGCCTCGATGACTATCAATAACCGAAATTGCGATAATGCTGCCGCGGGCAACAGTAATAACAGACGATGGGCATCTACTGGTTTATTATGGCGGACGTCATTTTTACGTTGCACATATGTAAAAGTATTGAGTCATTCAGACATGCCTATTTTGGTTCGTCGAACAAAACTGGCTCGAAAATCGGCTTTTGTTGACGAACCACAAACGCCGTTAGTATAGAACGCGGACAGGCGTATTCTATTCGATCAGCGAAACAAATTGAAAGATCACCGTGATAGCAATAGTGTATGTTGGGTAACGGCTTTCGCAATCACTGCCATAGTAAAGTGCGCTGTGGGGTACCTTACAGTGGGCGGTGATTGGGGCTCTGAAAGCTTTTAGCGTTTTTATCGGCGGCGACGAACAAAAGACGAGGCCCAACTTCTCATGTAATGGACATCTTCTGGGGAAGTAATTGGCCTATTTATATACGTTGCCAATCGACGATAGGCACATAAGCTGAATCGATGAACAACAAAAAACAATGTTCACTGTTGAGTTAAGTTTCGAATAACTTGAATGAAGCTTTTGATGACAAATTAATGGTGATCCATAGAGAAGCACAGTAAATTGCAGTAAAAAAATATCTGAGGGTGTTTAATGGAGAAAATGGTGGAGATGATGAATTAAACCGATAAAGGATAGAATCACGTGGAGAATTGCACATATTTTTTTTTGTTCTCAAGTTGTTTTTCTGCAATTGTATATTTAAGCGAGTTTATTTATGATAGACATTTAATATTACATTAGACATTGGAATCTATTGGACAATGGATAATCAATCACCAAAGCTTTATAGACTAGATGGCACATAATACGACCAGGAACTACAAAAACCAAAATTGATCTTATACGTCTGTCAACTAGGTGCAACTAATATTAATAAACGTTTAAACTTAAATGCCCTCTCCTACAAGAAGATACATTGAAATCTTGTTATGTTAACAAGCGGAACAAACTTAATGGATCGCATATGGAAACATTTCACTGTTATGCAAACTGTATCGTTTATCAGAGGCAACCACAGTCGACACGGTGGCAAAAATTACATTATATAAAACATGGCTACTTATAAAGGAGCACTATGCCCGGGAACCAAAGCGACTCATTGAAATTATGACAAAGATCCGGGTCTATACATTAAATTATATTACTTCTTCAAACTAACAAACTTTCCTAGACATTAAATTCTTTCATACATACTCTTTCCGCCTATTTTGTTCCATTATTAGGAAACTTAGCTATAACTATTAGCATATGAACTCCCGTGGTTCTAAGTACCGCACAATACCTTATAATAAAGCACAATCCTTGCCACCATCAAAACTTCACAGTCACACTTTTAATTGGAGACAGTCGTAGCCAAGGCAGGCTGGATGTGGATAAGGATTCGTGCCGATACCCTTAAAATTTTCTTTCAGTGCAAAACTCTAGGTCGAAGCATTTTCAGCGTCTAACGCTTAATGACTTTAAAGAATCACTGTACCTCATGGGTATGCAGTACAATTTAGGTTGTCGCCTTGTAGTGAAGGTGCATCTACGATAACCTTACTTAACTTAGCTTCTCCTCTATGTTTCGAATTTTACGTCTGGTATCGCTGTTAGGCATTCGATAAGACGGCTGACTCTCAGTACGAAAGAAAGCCTGTCCATGGCCATGTTCAAGTCTAGCCCCTCCTAAGCGAAATCAAATAGTCCGGGTAATAAGTATTTTCTAGTTGTGCTAGCCACAATGTAGACAACTGCCCTTTCAACGTGATCGATGGCATACATTTAAAAGCCAGTAAGGCCATATCCTCCATGTTGAAGGAGCTGGATTCCATAATGTCCGTGTCTATGGTGAATCAAATGGTGATGTCCATAATGATCATTGTGACAATTGTGCATAGCTGAGATTCGCAAGCAGGACAACGTAGAAGGTGCACAACATGTGTTAGGCTATAGGGAACATTATTGGTATTCCTAAGTAAAGTGGTGGAGCCTCATTCAGCCCAGTAACAAAAGAAACACACGGTTATGAGCTATTGGCTTTTTGCAATTCATTAAAATATGTGTCTGAGTTTAAGGGCTGCTACACAAGCTGATGTCGGCATTGGTAGTTGTGCTAACGGGCGTTCCTGATACTAGCCTCAACAAATAAAAAACCTTTTTTTTTTTGGGTAAGGCTGGGTTGGTGGATGTTTTCGAAACGCATTGGCACCTAAATGCATTCGACAAGTATCTCATCATGAGCTTTTAGACCCGTAGATCTAAAACTAAATAACAAAAACCATCAGTTTTTTTTTTGAAATAGGCTTCATTTGATAAAGTCAGTATAATTAGGAGAATACCACACATTAACAGGAGCCCTAATCCTACAACTATCCTGAAATCAATTTCATAGCGCCGAGTGACTGTCAGCCTGAATGCAAAACATATAAGCGAAAGTATTTGATCCTATGCATAAATTGATTTTCAGGTTGAAGTGTGAAGGTATTTTAGACGGTTTCAGCAGTTTACCGCTTCATGACGATACTACTATATTAGGTATTAGTATCTGTTATTTTTAAAATTGCACCCTAGCCTTCTATACAATGTTAAATTCTTGCGTGAATGGTCACCATTGTATATAATTAGCGAACCCCTAGCAATGACGATCACGACGTATCAATTCGCTTTTTGCCCAGACAATAACAACTAGTACAACCCAATCCAGACCTTATATTAATTAGAAATATCCGTCCGTTCAACCTGTTTTTTGTCCTTTAAAATTGATCGAAAAATCTTCGATACGCAAGATGAAATAAATATCCTTTTGTATAATAACTTATTTACACTTCGGATGTTATCTTAGAGATGTTCGAAATAATCCACTCGTTCGCCTAACTTGAATATTCATTGCGGCAACTTTTACCTTCGCGGGTCTCACGAAACCCAAACGTTTCGACATGACTTGAAAAAACCAGCCGGTCTACCTATCAGCTTAAATAGACCATACATCGTTTGCAGTAGCTTTAGTAAGTTGAATGAAGAGAAGCTGATCTGTATTAGTTAAGCTAACTTCTACTTCCACCTCTTAGGTAAGTGTGATACTATGGAAATGACACGAAATCGATTTTCACACTTTTTTTTTTTTTTTTTTTTTTCACCCGCTTTTCCACGGTGGTCGACCTCACATACATCAAGCGATATAAACAGTAATGTACGAACGCATGTGACTGACAATTGACGTCAAATATATGTAGTCCTATGATTTTAGACTTATTTGCTTAAACCTTACATTTCAAACGTTGCTCTTACAGTCGCGGTTGTGTTTGTCATAAAAATCTTTGGCTTCGTCGGCATGAGCTACTTGACCACATGATAGAAACCGTTTCTGTCACTTTCGGTTATCCGAACTAATACGAACGAGCGAGTACGAACGTGGCTGTACAATGGAAAACTAAAATATAAAATACATAATATATATTTTATATAATATAAAAATATATATAATATTAAAAAAGATATATAAAAAAAAAAAAAGAAAAAATAAAGGATTGAACACAATAGTTGAAAAAAAGGCTAGATACGTGCGCTAGACAAAGCAACGCCAAAGCTCAATGTAGAACACACAATTAAGTCCGTTTACAAATTGATATACTCACAGATCTTAATAAGCCGTAGAATACCATCGTGGAACACGACTGCTTAACAATAACAGTGCACGCCTTTGAAACAATTTTGCTTAACTGGAGACTGCAGCTTCACTGCTCTCAAATATACGAGACTACGGAAAACATTAAATGCATCTGATTAATCTGTGACGAACTAACGAACCACACTGATCTTGACACACCATTACAATTGCTCATATAACAGATACTGAACTTCGTCAAACAAGGAGCTTTTGATGGCCTTGGACGCTCGCGCACTGACAATGGGAGGTTACCAATGTTTCGATTCAAGGACGGGGAAAAAACAGTGATAGCAGGAGCGATAGGCCCACTTCAACGTATTAATGTCATAAGCGTTTCGGTAACGCTCGTGTGGTAATATCATCAGAGAAGCAGTAGCAGCGACCCTAAAATTATCAGTTCCACACACCGCACAGGAATGTTCACTATAATACATGTTGAATACGATACCCTAGCACGTTTACATACGTAGAAAAATTTATCAGCTGTTTCGTGTTTACTACTACGTGGTAGTTTTTTGACATAACAAGTTATTATTCTGTAAGTAAACAATGTGATGATGTAATATATTGGGTTGTCGAAACAAATTTGAACTAGATATTATAAAATCGTATTACTATGTGAAACATGTGCCGTCCGTTAAATGGGCGAAAAATTGTGACAAGTATTTTAACATCGCTCAAGTTGAACGAAATTCACACACATAGTTTGATGGTGCTAGTTCCAAATCATACGGCCAATGCAATAAAATTAGCCGTAAAAATTTTCTCAATTTTTTTATATGATCTAGCATTGTCTTGGTAGAAGATAATTATTCACTAGTTATTGGTAGATTCTTTCAAAAAAAGGTTGACAGTACTTAAATCACTCGTTTTTACTCGAAGTGTAGGTAACTCATGGTATACGATTCCTTTGCAATCCTACCAAACAAGTAGCATCACCTTCAGGGCTTTGCCACATTGCCTGCCATCGTGAAGCACCTTTTTCATTCTTGTTTTTTTTCTTTAATTCTCACTTCGATCTATTTTTATCACCTTTCCTTGGATGATTGAAAGCTGTGATGGACGTTTAGTTTCTTGGCGAAGTGTTAATCTTGCTCAATTGTCGCAATAATTTTATCAACTTTTTCGTAATTGGTCGACCAGGGACATGTTTTATATCTAAATTTCCAAACATGTTCGATAACGCATCTCGACCGTAAACAACAGGACCTAAACAAAATCCGTGCTTTCTAATAAGATTGTAAAATATAGTGACTTTTCGTAGATTTTTTACTCATTTTTAAGGCGCTCTGTCCTAGGTTTGAGTAAAGGCATTCAAAGTAGCTTTTAAATGACATCGGCACGTCTCGTACTATTCGAGTTATGTCACTTTAAAAGCATCTTGCTAGAAAAATGATTAATACTATTCCGATAATTTAATACATAAATTGAAAAAAAATAAAACATGCCGCCTAGCGAAACGCTATTTCGGTGTTCAGCGCTCGTTCGGAGATCGCTAGCATCCATCCCATCGTAGTACTCTATTCTCATATTTTGGTAAGAATGTCTGGTTGCGGTTGGATGAAATGATGAGGATATTTTATTATTAGTGAATCGTTTAAGTTACCCATGTTGATGTCCGAACGAAGTTCCTGATGCAGTTACGTTCGACTTAACGACTGTGTCGACTCGAAGGCTAAGAGATTAAACGGCCTGTCTTTACGTACCGGTAAAATTATGTTACTTTATAAAGTAGTTTGGCAGAAAGGTTTTGTCTCATAGAAAGGAAAATACCTGTTCATCGGGTGCACTCTATGAGACTAAGAAAAAATTGGTTTCCCCCCAAGGGGTGCTTTGTGGAAAAAGTGCTTGACAAAAAAAAGCCAGAAAGCTGCCTGTGCCTGAACAAGGACTAGTGCTTACATGTAAAATGCGCAATGGTTTAAAAAGACCCAGATAATGATTCAGGTCAGTGCAGCATGAAGAAGTCAAAGCTTCAACGTCTTTATAGTCGATAAACATCTACCTTATACTTTAGACAACCTACACAATCTTAGAATGTAATCAGCATAGTCTTCAGTGTATCGCTGAACTCGCGCTTAAGATACCGTTCATATGAAACGTTGCTTTCCATGCAGCTACCATCCATGTGAGTGACTTGTTTTCTCTAGTTTTTCGAGGAGTTCAAACTTGCTTCACGAGATAAAGTATTATAGTTTACTAAGCCCAGCATTCGTCTTTCGAGGAGATGTTTCAATATTTGTATTCCCGCTCCCAGGAAGTACAGTAACTGCAGAGAGGACATATCGAAATAGGGCGCGAATTCTGTGTTGCATAAATGATTACACTAGGCTGTTAAAAATAAATCCGGCGAATGTTGTGGTTAAGTAACTTTTAAACTTATCTGCCCCGAACAGACAGAATTCAGCCGGACTGTACTCGTTCAGAAAAGTCTTCTGAAGGAAACTTTCTAAGGACAAGTAGGAGAATTGGGTTCAAAAGGAAAAACATCTACTAATCATGAAAATCAACACTCAGGTGTCAAATTGATTCCTCGAAGGACACAGGGTTGTGAAAATTTATTAAAGACTGGTGAAGATATTAAGCAAGTAGGCCATGAGTAAGAGTACAGTACGTGAATGGTGCAAACAGCGGAAGTTGGAGCGCTGAACACTAGCTAAGAGGTGATCAGATGTTGGAACCCAAAGGACAAGAACGCATTGCTGTAATATATTAGGACTTTCATGAAACCAGGGCCGAGACGTAAGAGCTCCGTCGACCAAAGGCTGAGAGTTCGCATGTGACGTGTTACAGAAATTTAACCCAATAACTGAAAAAACAAAAAATGAGTACGATTTTATACTCGTCATCTAAGTATTTTAAATAAAGGAAGAATAACATATTTATCCTGTTTTAAAATTTGTTATTATTAATACAAGAGCTCCAATTTCTACAACAATTTTAAGTAAAATCGTATCTAAAAATGGAAGTATCTAAAAATGAAATATATTTTGTATATCTTTTTAAATTATTTCATCATTTACAAGAGGCGTTTACTTTATCTACCTATTCTAATTTTTTTTTTGCAACGCAATTTACCCTCCTTCAATGAAAGGATAAAACCTAATTACTTTCTATCTTATTCCTATAATTATGTATCTAACAAAAGTGAAATAATTTATTTCATTATTTTCTAAAAATGGTTCTACTGTGAATCACGCACAATTTTCGAAACTTTAATCAACAGAAAAACTCGTCTGGAGTACATGGTCATTCCAGACGAGATGTAGTTCAATGTCTACAGTCAACTGGAAAGAGATCAGGCGAGAAAACGGCGTCGTTCTGAACGGAAATAGAGTTCGGTGACAATGCTGAGTCGGTTCCGACGTAAGGTTAGGGTGGTATTTGCAACAGGCCGCAGGGGCAACAACAATAATGAATGCCTGCTATCTAGAGTTTCTCAAAAAGCCCATGAACCGTTAATACGGCAGTCGAAAGTTGTTTGACAATGACGCCAGAATTAAGCGCCTTGCATCGATTACTTCTTGGATCGAGCAAAAGGATCTCCAACGTTGGTTCCACCCGCTTATTCTCCTGATCTAGGTCCGTGTGGCTGCGGGGCTCTTCCATGCTTCCAAAACGAGAGTTGTTGCGCAATCATTGATCACTATTAATTTACCGCTGATCGATTCAGGTATACGGCTGTCCAGAGTCCTGAGACCAGTACGTAAAAAATATACTTCAATACTTTGTGTTATCCCTCTAACCTAACTAGTTCAAAAACCTACCGAATTCGCTTATAACAGCCTAATAGATCCGTTGTTTATCAAAACTTTAGTCGTTTCTATTACATAGTTAATTTTAGTTGTTTATTTTCGTTTATTTCTTGCCGTCTAGGACGGTGTGCCAACGAGCCGATATCGATGGATAACGACGGCTTGGGTCATGCTAAAAGGTATTACATTGCTTTAATTAATTGACAATGTGCTAGTACATATGGGGGTGTCAACCGTTTCTTGCTCTGGCTATCCTAACGGCTAAAGGCTACAAATAGTTTTCCAAATATCCTGTATAAATATTACCTGTTGCTTTCAATTTATCTATTTTAAAAGTCACGTTTGCTATATGATGCCATGAACAGCAATAATTTTAATGTAAGACATTCTTCTGCGGCCATTTTACTTGGGCCTAGCAACAGTTAAGATAACGTTTCTCAACTGAGTTAACGGGCGTAGTCATAAGACAGAGTAGCAAAAGTGTTTAACTGCTGCTGCTCTTTTATTGATTTTTCATTGCTTTCGTATATGAATTTGCAACATTAACATTTTCGTCATCCCCTTTTTATTTATTCAGCATTCAGCAAACGTAGTTACGTCATAATCACTGCACAGATAATTGGCTTTGTTTTTCATTGTATCAACGATTGCATTTTGTCTTGGTCACCTCACTGCCGGCCGACTGGAGCGCGGGGGGGGGGCATACAGATTTTTTGGGGTTCAGCATATAGCGGACGACACATGTCGCGTGTTGCCACTTCTGCTGCTGTTACCCACCAAAAATTCACATAGCTCATTCCTACGGCGCTGCAGGCCGACCCAGACAATACATTCCACTAAGAACAAAAAGATAATAACAAAAAGGAACGGGTCGGTGTTTTGAGTCCACACACTCTCGCATGCAAATGTTACCCTCCGAAATTTTCATAGCAAATTGGAGATTAGGCGGGGCTGATTTACCGATAACGAGCTGCCATTTCTAATCACCTACAGCTGTCGGACCTTTCAACCGACCGCGTTTAGTATACGCTGTTGTTGCCATTGACGCAGTGAGGAGGTAACAAACGGCACTTTTACCCACACGGTTTGTTTCAGCTGTTACGTCAATGTTTTTAGTGCTTTCGCTGTTGTCGTTCCGTGTGATTGTGAAAGAACAAAATTAGTGTATCAGTAACGGTAGTAGCTGTTGGAAAACGCTATCGTTACTTTGCCTCATTGTTTTACAAACAGCGTGTAGCAAGCACAATGCATAAGGATCGGATTTAAAAGAACATGTAACAGTACGATAAAGGGGTACGCAAGTTGTGGCAAGGTGCGCCAGTTTGTTTGTAGAGCCACTCTGATTCGGGTGTGATGCTACGAAAGAAATATATATATATATATATATATACATACATTGATAACGCAACAAACACCTCCTTTTATTCAATTAGAAAAGCTCGTAAAAAAGTAGATATATATTTATGCTCCTACTAACTTAAGGATCATGGGTACAGCTGTAGGTCACAATATTGAATAGAGCATTTCATTTGGCCGCAAACATGACTGCCATGGCCAACAAGAGCAACGCTAATAGCCGCTACGGCCTCCGGCGTCAGTGTCTGTACCAGCCACGACAACGCTGATTCTGTTCGACGGGGTCCAAATCATTGAGTGTGGCGGCTTCATACCGCTGCTGTTGTTGTCCTTATGGCTAGTGCGGCGGCCCTTTTTGGGGCGTTCCGGTCAAGCGTTGTCTTAATATGAACGAAACGTCCATACGTTGAAGTGGCTAGCATCGGCTTTGTCCCGCAAATCGACGACGAAGATAACGTGACACAGCGATAAAGACGCCATAACAGATGGATAGGACTCAGGAGAGGGAACTAACGTAAGGCGCAGGCTAAAAGGGACCGAAAAGGCTGATGAAAATTTGTTTGTATTCCGCTGCTGACGACATACCCAAGTGGAGTCAACAAACACAAATACAGCTGTTTGTTAACTTTTTGCCATACGCTTATTATTCACAACACACAGCGATCGTATGTGTAAGCTCTAGAAGAAACAGGCAGCAAAGTTTATGTTAATATTCATGATGACGGGGCACTATTTCGTCATCACATTGATTATAGAACGCACGCCACTTGCGCTTGACGGTGACAGTTATATACAGCCATGACAATCAAACTATTTTCGAACATCCATAACATAGTCGCAGTCAATCAGATCGAGACGACACAGTAATTAAAACAACATAGATATACTTTGTTGACATAATTGGGAGCTCGTAGACAATGAGCACTGACATCCTGAACAAGAAGGACTTAACGTATTATCATAAAAATACTATTCGACCTTCTATTCATCTAACACAGTTGCACATACTGATCAATGTCGTGAATGAAGACTTTAAGTTTACTGGTACTCTGCTGCGTAAGTTTGAAGATAACGTGCCGTCGTAAATAATACGCGAGAGGATACCTGGACGAGAGAAATTCATTCAACCACATTATGATTATCTCTATTACGCTAGCTAAAAACGACACATTTCAATAATTAACACTAATTAGTTGACCGAAGTATATGGGACAGAGGAAGCGCAGCGTGAATGGAGTTCTTCACAGACGTCCTCGTCCAAGCTGTTATTAGGACGACAGGCAACGTTAATAGTTATCGTTAGCCATTGAACACATAGTAGTGCCTATAGCAGTTGTTAATTTTATCGATTGGAGCTTCCCGGCGCTTTTTCGAATGATGATAGCCTTGTAAACGTCGATATTGTCGCTTTGTTAATTATCGATTCAATGAGGCGGCAAACATCTATCCGATAGTCAGCTGTAGGCAAGAAGCGTCTATGAATTTTGCGTTCTGATATTGCTGAACACTTGATAGTTAAGTCATAGGACTGCTTTTAAGTTCTTTACTATGGCTGGTGTTCATCGGCCGACTGAACCTGCAACTTGAAGACATTCAATGATTATAGTTAGCTTCAGTTCTCGATACCGAGACCGCTATCTACCGAATCCGCCAACTGCATCAATGCGGACGCCCAACCCTACGATGAAATAAGGATAACAGAAACATCACTGAATTGCACAAACGACATCAATTGACCCCACTGTTAAAAATGCATAGATGCGTAGCGCTCATGCCTAGCTAGTTTTCGTTTTGTGCCAAGCTAATAGTTGATGAAGCGTATAAATAGAAATCTGTGTTACAGTCATATCGTAATCTGAGTTACGGTCGTCTGTTCAATATGACTTAGGAATGGGAATAGGCATAAATCGGGGAGCGATAGCTGCCCCTAATGGACCGAGTCCAAGAGCCCTCTTAGGGGAGCTGACTTCAACTGACGCTAGAAGGAAACCTGCTAAGATCATGGCAACAGCAATGAACCCATTTGATCTGAACTTCATGGTGCAAGTTTACGATGCTTTCGCGTCAAGCTGAATCTCTGCAAAGACAAGAAAAAACAAAGTGCACTATTCTCAGTCTTAACGTTTCAATAAAACATTGCTTTAAACTCATTTCTAGAGGAATCTCAATAACATGCTCCATTAACTATGAATAGGTCGAAAGTAAAAATCACATGCCGACCTATCTATACGAATTCACAGACTAACAGGCTTAGCTATAAGATTTAGTCTTCCCGCTAGGAATTTACTCCTTAGAAGTGGAGTTTGGTAAGTCTTCCAACAAACTCTTAATCTTAAGCGAAAGCCGAGTGTCGTAAAGAGCTCGCTAATCAATGTTTAGGCGTAGCGCAATCTGCTGTTGCTCCCTTAGGAATCATAGTCCAGACGATTGCCAGACCATACCCACTATAACTCTCGATCACCGATAGCAAAGTACAGGCTAATCTTAGGCACTAACAGTTAGCTTAGTCTAACCTAACCTACTATGTAGTGTCGTCACACTTCTGTCTTCGTAAAACCCAATACGAAGCGCTGCAACCCGACTATTAATATAGCGTCTTGTGACACTCACTACAGGCGTGACGCCCCTACTTAGATATATCGATTAGAGCTCACTGTGAACCATACCAGCTGCACTAAGCAAGTGACCATAACACCCAGACATAATATTTACAATTCGTATCTTTAATAACAATCTATTGAGAGCCATAGAATAGTAGAATGGCATAGAAGAACAAGCTTCGCTTAAAACGGAGACGTTCTACTTTGAGCTCAAATATAACTTACTAGTTCGTCATTGCCAGTTAATTGTATACATTTAGCTTGAGGGCGGAGTTTCAGTGTAGTTAGCTGGACTTGTGGGCTTGAGTGCACTGTGACAAGTAGTACGATGGGTGGAACGATTTGTAGCCCCGTCCACGTACTTGGATTCACGTCCTATGTTCGCCCAGGACGGTCACATGTTTTTATATATTAGCTGAAACTCTGAAGGGGGCTTTGGACGGTGATGCTCCTTCAGCGGCCTTAAGCACAGAATGTGTAGCTTTTGTAGTGGAGTTTTTGTGGTCGTGTGTGTACTCGCTACCCAATATTAGATGGCTTAACCGGACAGGGCACTGATGTAGCGAGAAACAAGTGTTCCGTTGTCTGAGAGTGTGTCTTTGTGCTTGTCTACCGATTCGCAAGTATCCATCCAGTGTCGCTAATGCGGGTTACTGCATAATAATCATGCGTAACAATAAAGTGTAACATAGTGCCTTCTTCTTTGGTCTGCCTCACGCAAGCATGTAGAATGAACATAACTCGACGTCCGGTTGGCCTTTCGTCTGCAACGGAACAAAGAAGATGTTGGCTGAGTCGAACTAGATTTCCCATAACATTTCGTCCCTCTCCGCTTGCCTTCGACTGCTGATTAGGCAATAATCAACAGGTGTTCTAGGGACGGACGCCTCATTTCATCGCGTTGTGAAGCAGAGATACATGCGAAGACACACACGAACTACTACTACTAGATGAAATTTAGACCCATACCGTTTTGATTTAGACTTAGCCAATAGCAAGTTAGGCATCATTATTTTTACAAGGGGATATATATAGACTGGTATCTAAGTGATCGCCACAAATACCAGCAAAGGTCGAACGCGCCTAATGAAACAACTCAGGCACATTAATGACCTTGGATCTTTTTTAGCAGCCTATTTGATGTTACTCAATGATAGGCTTGTTCTTAGATGAGTGGCAACAATTACGATAACGGCAGATGCTGCAGCAGCGGCTGTATCTGGGCCAGCTGCACAGTTGCTAATGGTATCCCTAAACGATTTGTTACAGAAGATACGTTCCTGCCCCGTTTCAGCTGAACGTTTCTCTTCGATAACTCCACATCTGATTGCAATGGCTGTTACGTTTGTTTTGGCATTAGTCAGCTCCTACAGATCGTTTGGTGGAAGGTACATTCGATCCGTTGTCGGTTTGACGAAATGGTCCGCTAAGCGAAGAATCAGCATAGAATCGTGACCGTAATGTTCGTCTAGTCATCATATTATAAAGTAGGTAGTTTAAATGTATACTAAATTGCTTTGCTGGATATCGTCGGTAGAAAAAAATCCTGTCCTTAGTTATAAAGTGCGTCACGGTAATCTATAAACATCCGAAAGCTATTATAATATTAAAAATATTAATTTAAGAACGGAACTCGTTGGAGAGTCAATCTTATAACGATATGGTCGCCAAGCATACCGAGCACGACGTATGGGTTAATTGAATCATTAAAATTCGTAGTAGGGAAATTTATTCGTGGTTAATTACCGAAGGCGTAACGTCTCAAAGCAACCCAGGAATTCTGCGTATGAGAAATCAGCTCGAGTTTTGCTAGAAACAGGTATGACATATGGCGAAGACTTTTTTAGTGTTGTTTGTATGAACAGAATCCAGCGGACATGTTGAATGGCATTAGGCTCCTTGAGTAAGCTCTATAAACGATCTCGAAGTCAAATTCGTTCCTTTTTTTTTATATTCTAAACGTTCAAAAAAACAATCTCCATCTATCGCTTTAGTAGACACCTGTGTTTTTAGGTAAAGCTTGACCTTTGCTGTTTAAGAGACATGTATTTAGCTGAGTATTATTAGCTGTGATAGTGGCGAGTTTGTCCTTTCAGGACGGCTCCGAGTCCTCATTGACTTAGCATGCTTTTGAATTGGTGTAGTGGTAGCGTATTTGCCCGTACATTTTGGGGACATTCAGGTTGTTTGGGGCTAAGAACAGGTCGTAGACACATTTTCAGAATCCAGTAAAAATGCGATCAATAGTGATAAGAACGAAATCGTGTAATGATACAGACGAATCTCTCCCTTCAGAATCCTCCTGCTTTTGTCCTAAAACGATGCAATAAAGTGGTAGCAAGGAATGCTTCAGAAAGGAGCAGCCGTAGATTAGCTAAAGAACCTAGCGTTTAACTAGTATTCATTGAAAAGCGTAATGAGTACAGCAGTATGAGTTGGCAGTCAGTTCATACTTTAAATACAAAGGAGATGCGGCAGTGCTTCCCATCGAACGGAATTTTACTGATCAATCCATCTAGAAAATAACTACTTTTGCTTTCATTTGTCCAGTGCCATCCAGGCGTCTCCATTTGCAAGTACAATGAGCTAGCTTTGCATGCAGCTATATAGCCATCATCCCTGCCCATTTAAAAAAATACTTTGAATGAGTAATTGGTTCTGAATTTTTTAAAAGGGCTTTGATCATCGTTCCTATGGATTCATTAATTCTTTAAAACAACGTTAATCTGTGAAAGATGCTTTCACCAGGGCTTTCAAAGCAGGAACAATGGTCTAATCTGGATTGTCAAACCCTGTTGAACCACTGCTAACAGGATATGACGGGCTAAGAAAGCTTTCGTTCAATACGGCAAAAGAATCCTTTTAAGTTCTCTGAATTAGCCCTAAAGTTTCCTTCTCACTGATGTCTACTGATTGATGCAGCCTGCTACCGCAGGCGAAGCAGGAGGAATGCTGAATATATACGAGGCCATTATTGTTATGAAATTTTTTAAGGTGCAATCACTTCTTTTTAGGCGTAACAGTCTGGGTTTTTTGCTATCGGGCAGAAATCCTTTAGAACTCGTCATGTAAGTCTACAAATCAAGTGTTTCCAAAAATAATTATCCATACCTAAATTTATAGAAAAAAAATAATGAATATGAAACACGTGCATAACTAGCTCTGGAATCTGCGTGAAAAGAAGTCAGTAGATTAAGATTAAACCTAGGTTGAAGAAAGTCTTTAGAATGACCTTCTGTGTGATACTTATATTGTACTATGTTTGACTGGACCTCTCCTGCAAGAAACCTGACAACCAAGTGCTAAGATGATACACACAAATTCTGCTGTTGTTCCAGATCACTCCTATCTTACAAATTAAATTTGATTCCTATTTATTTCTTGAGAATTGTTTAAACAGACATAACTATTTTTAGGTGTTTCCGTCCGAAAGCGTATTTGTTAAAATTTATTACTTTGGTTGTATATACCGAATAGAGCGGAAATTTTTAAACAAATTTAGATAAGAATAGTCACCTCACGTCTGTTTAGAGTATATGAATGAACATAAAAATAAACAAGTTTTTTTGTTTTAGATTTATCGTTTATCTCTTTGGTTGTTTAAGTTCAAGTTGTTGTCCCTTCCCCCCCCCCCCTTTGAAGTAATGCCCGCCGGATGCAGCACATTTATGTCACCGTCATAGTAAAAAGGTGCAGAAGCTTAGGTCTAGTGAATATTGGGTAGAGGCAACACACGCACCAAATCCTTACACAAAAGCTGTTCTGCGCATAGTTGAGTGTGGGCAAATACATTGTCATTATGGAGAACTCAGAAGAGGATAAAAGTCGTTCCCGATAGACACCTTTTTACCTTCTACTGTATGTTTTCCTGAGCTTGTCAACGTGTGGCTCCTGTAGGCATTCTGCAATATTTGAAGAATATCTGTGGCGTTGATTTTATTTGCTACATAAAATCTACTGCATGCTCGTTGTTTTAGTAGGAAAAAACCTGAGAACGCTTGATACATAGACATCACCTTAGCGGAAACATCCAATCATTATAAGATTTCCTCTGTGTGTAACATAAATTCTGCTTGTTTGCCAAAGAAAGCATGAGTCACAAACGATTATCCAGTGAGGCGAAAATTAATCTATATGTTGTTTATTAAAAAGTAAAACGAGCCAGGAAGGAATAGAAGATTTATAATGCAACCTCAGTGAAGCAATAAACACCAAAATTGGACGAAAAGCTTGGAGATAATGCGTTTGGGTGGCTATTTGGCAACTTTTTGTGAATGAAATATTTTTCTGGTCTGAAACTTACCTTAATTAACACATATGTTCAACTGTTGATGAAAATATTGTTTCCTTTTTTGTATAAAACGTATGCTTGTATATTGTAGTATTATCTGAATTGGTGGTATTAAAAGAGCTTTTTACACGGATCGCTGTTCTGGAAAAATCGACTTAGGTCACAGAGGACAACGAGTCTGATGAAGCGAGTTGCGCCATTCAATGTGCCTCATTATGTGTGGTGACTTCATAAATTAGATATTTTTTCAATTTATTTATTCAGCTGCTACCATATCATTTCTGAACAAGTAGGGGTTCTCAAAACGGTATAAGCATTAAGCAAAGTTTTAGAGAGGACTCTTCTGCTGGGTCGACTGGATAGTTCAAAAGCAAACCTACAAAAAATAAGCAAGTAATTTTATCGGTATTCCTTATTCGGATGATGCGCCGGTTGGACATTCAGTTAGCGTCAAATGAATTACTAAGATCGCACCGGACCCTTGAGTACCGCTCGTTCTAGCGGACGCTAGAGACTGGAGTTCTAGCGATTACTCAAACAGATGTTTTTTTATTTATTTGCAATGCTATGAGGCTCGAGTCGGTCTGCAAACCCGAAGATAATAAGATCAAAAAGACTAAAATAAATATTGTTACAAATTTTCTTTCAGCATTTGTGTGATCGTTATATTTTCTCCTATTCAATATAGAATTGTTTTTGTATTAGACACGTGTGTCTTGATAGCTTCTCAACTCTACGGGCTTCCGTTCCCAATATAGGAAGCAGGCTGTTTACGTATGCGTGAAGTATTTGTATTTTATGAATCACGATCGAAATCTAAAGGGAAGTGTTTGCATGGTAGATGCTTTGTCACGTTTAAATTATATTTCCCAATAAGAACAGGTTATCTACCTATCTATTTAGTTCCGTTGCATTCTCAGCTAATAAATATTCCTAAGGATGCCTAGATCTGAGAGCTGTGCCATTGATGCCGTAGAGGGAAGTTGGTTACAGGTAGCGTTCAACAATGAAAACTAAATCAATCGGGAGTGTTCTAAATGTTGACTGGAAATTTGTGGTTGAACCTAGCTTTCGAAGTTCATACGACTGAAGAAAGGTGGTACCACGTCGACGTAAACATGGTGCCAGCTTTTTGAAAAATGCTATCGTTTACCAGCTGAATTGTTGAAATAGCAATGTTACATTACTGGTGGATATATGGGTATCGAGAAACAAGCAAACGGAATAGATACATTTTACACTGTGCGTGGCTTTTCAGCGCCTTAATCGTCTGTCTATATGGTTAGTGATTACATCGATCGGACTTATGTGGATATAATTTCAAATTTAGAAAATTATATTTCCCATATGTGGGCATTGTGAAGCAGTACACAGCATATAAATAACAGCGCTTATGTATAATAT
>NW_019214149.1:279719-285863 GCF_002532875.2 Varroa jacobsoni | reverse complement strand
TATCAATAAACTTGACTGCATAGGCAAAATGTTCTAATTCAACTTTGATACAGTTCCTACAAATTCGAAAAGTTTCGTATCAAGTTAGAAGGGCATATTTGGCCGTCTTTTGTGTCGAAGTATCAGAAGAGGAATAGCATCAACCTCTGATATTTTAAACGACTCATAACTGCTATATAATAATGTTCCAAAATGCTGTAGGATTTTGACCAAGTACCGAAAATCGCTTACAGTGGCCAGCCCCTTTTCAAAACACTCTCGTCGGCGTCTACAGAAAACATCTGGCTGAAGTGATTCGGGATCAAGGAAGAACTTCGAGCTTAGATTTTCCGTGTGCACTAAACCAATAATATCAAATCCGTTTGGAGTAAAATATCCGCTGAACGTTGCCGGTTCTGAAGTCTTGTGTAGTGCATGAGATATTGATGGATGACGTGTTCTTAAGCGTTATCATATCTGCGCTTTTTTTTTATAAAGGTTTTGCACTCCCTACTAGCTGTTGAATAAACGAGTGCTTGAAAAATATTTAAACTATAATATGTATTCATTGTGTCAGTGTAAATATGTTTCGATTTTTTCGCGTAATTATGTTATTTTCTTAAGTGAACTGCGCACAGAAACACGAGTGCCTGTAGCAAACGCACCTAAGGGAAGGCCGCATGCTTCTAAAGAACTTGATAATCTCATAGCGTTCATGTTATTACTTTAGGAATACATACAAGTGTCACAGGCTAACAACGTTAACGTCACCGACCATCACAGTGTACGCGATTTTTTTTAAATATACACAGATGAAAGATATGATAAATATATATAGGGCTAAACGGTAGATTGCCTAAAGCTCTCACTCTTTTGGCCGAAGAAAATATCATTTAAGACATGGGTGTTTAAGCGTTATCAGTTGCCCTACTGTAACTCTGAGCAGTCGGTGGCGTTGGGACGTTAACCATCGTTATAAACACTTTGTCGTACATTCACATTTAAATACACTCTTTATAGCAAGCGAACAATTGCCCAGAGTGAAAGGCACAGACTAATAGGCAGATGGCATATCTCTGAAGGAGACCACACCACAGCTGTTCGATAGTCAAACTTCAGTTGACTATCCAACACATGATTAAAAAATAATTTTTTTTTTGCATAATATGTTTATTAAAACACTATGGTTGCGAAAAAGCCCGTAGCATGACCTGTAGAGTGTAAGGCTCACGATAGAAACCGTTGCTATGTGTGTATTGTACACTGAGAGTGAAAATGCGCCTAGCTTCGGTCCGAAAATTTCGAAAAATCGAAAATTTCCGGCATGGTTACGTTCATTGATAGTCCCAAAAACCGTACAAGATTGTCATGTTCCCCGATAACAAATATTAAACAAACATAATATATAGCTATGAAGACGCACCGTAATGATATAGCCATATACTTAAATCACAATCGTCGTAAACACGCCGTCCTGCACCTGTACGCTTCTATCAATGAGACCCCTACCGTTCCTACACTTGCTACACGCTGGCACGCTGAAAATTAGTCCTTACGTTTGGGGAATATCATCGCTGAATGATTCCAGTCTCAATGTCGTGAAACTGGCAGGACCATCTACATTTGTATTTCGCTATCATCCCACACGTAAAAAGCGTTGATTTTTTCTCTAAATGTCAGCCCGCTTCAGTATTAGTTAGTAGAGTTTCCATCTCTAATGGCACTATCATCGCACGCAGTCCTACTTCTCTCTCCTCCTAACGTCTCCTTAAATCGCATTATTATATTATATTACATATTTATTATATCATTATGTTAATTTTTATTCGTTGACACAGACAATACACGCAGCAGTATTGAGTCGTTTGGGTTTACAGTCGAGAAAAAAGAAAAGGAGCTCCTGACATCACGACAAAGCTTTCGTTATCAAAATTACGTCAAACATAATAAACCTAGAGTCTCCCATATTCGTTCAGATACATTCAATCTGTAAAATCATATCATAGTTAAAGAGGGCTATTTGAAAGGTGCGTTTATGCGTATAGATAGAGAAAATTAAGTGTGCTTTACGCTAACAACCGCCGCTTCATCGTCTAGCAAGAGATTCCCTAGCTAACCTAAGATCCGAACTTGAAGCCGGTTTAGCGCTTAATTTCGCTTACGGTTTAGGATGGGCATATCGAAATGAAATTCGAAAAATTCTCCCATAGGCCTGGAATCGGATAGCGCATAGGGATCAAATTGAGATCGTGGACGATTGCCCAAATAGTTCCAATCGAATAAATGTACACATTTAATCAAGATTAAGTTATTTATGCACACATTTTGCTCATTCATTTAATGATCAGTGACCCACTGGCTGAAAATATTATGGCAGGACTCGCGTGGGCATAAGTGTTAATATCCACTAACATAAATCGGTCGCTACGATGCAGTTGCCTGTGCAGTCCGCGTCCGATATGTTCCTCGTCGATGGCACTACAGTTCCTGTCAATTCATACGGTCAATGACGTTCTTCTTCCTTTATGATATTGAATTTCATAGAGGAAGCATATAATATCGGCTGAATAGACCATATCCTGGTGAAGCTTTGATGACGCCAACACGTTGACGTCAGAGCGTTCGATCAACAAGATGCAACTTGCTGTTTCAGGTAAAATCCGTTTAGCTTTAGAATGTGCATTTCATGCATTACAATGCAGTCTGGGATTTGTTTCTGCAGTAACGTTTCCCGATGGTACCGGGCGTGAAGGGCAACATATTTATTATATAGTCCGGGATCTCGAAGGCTCGTAAATCAACCACTGCGTTGAAAAATGCTACAGCTTAGTAGTTCCGTCATAAAATACATTTTATTCATTGCTATAGTGGCCTATTGTGTGTATTTCCGTATACTTTTTGTAATGGTTTCGTGCTAAAGAGACTAATTTACCAACGAGCGTAAAAAGAAAAAACAAGCGTCCGTGTTTTATAGATAGAAGTTCTCGTGAGTTTTAAACAAAGGTGTAAGTGAATCCCAAACTGGATGTTCCGTTGCTGGAAGTGATAGTTTGATCATGTATATATTTCTTTGTTTGTCGTCACTGAAATTTTGTGTGGCTATGCAGTGCTAGGCTTTACTCGATTAAGATCATTTTTTCACACAATATTTTTGAAAATCAATTTTTGTGTGCATTTTTAAATTCGATGTTGTTACATTGTCACAATGATCCATCCATAAAGGCAACAGATAGTCACTTTACACACATGCAAATATGACATCTACTAACAGTGGCAATAATGCTGCTTTTTGATTATTGTTTTAGGTAGATTCACTTCCGCTCACAAGTTCTGTTGGTCTTCCTCGATCCTCATAAAAGGTTATGTTTTTACGGTATTACCTTTGTCTAGCACCATGTAACTACATTTTTCGGCTATATCCTCACAACTCATTGTCCCCACGATGTTAGACTCTAGCAAAAAAAACTGGCTGAAGCTGTACCAATTGATAGATAATGTTTTAAGGAGAAAGAAACCCAGAAGCCTACTAGGTCTGCTGAACGCAATGGAATGAGTTCACTCTCTTTCTCTCCTGGCAGGAGTTGATCCTGATGCTTCGTCAAGCATGGCTTTCCGGTCGTCTGCGTCAGCGAACAGCTTATTTATTCTTCTACTTTTTTAGAGGGGAGCTGTTTTAGCGGGTAACCAACTTGGGCCACACAGGCCGCAGAGCTAGAGACCCACACAACCTATCCAGATACGTATGTAATTACCAATTATCATGTCTCATCATGTGCAAATATGAGCAGATGTGAAACATGAATAGACCCGAAACTAGAAAATCGGATCTATATAATGCATGCTTCTTTTAAATACACAAAGTAATGCATTGACACCCATATTGTAATGGAAACAACGCATTGTTCCAGTTTCTAGGAAATTACAGCTTAAGAATAGATTTATACTATATTTTAAAAGTTAACTCGCTTATTAAACTGTGGAAACAAGGGGTACATGGCAATTTAGATTTGAAGGCATACGTAAACAAACTTTATGCCAGGAGCCAACCTCCAACAATACTTTAGGGCAATATGAGACGTGATACTTATATAGCTATACATTGAAATTTGAAGTAGCTCTTGGGCCATGTAGTTGAAACTGCAGGACAGAGGAAAATTAATTCGTACACGTAAGGCAAAGCGAACTTACGCTAGGAAGTTTTGCCGTTCTTTCTGGCAACCTTGAAAGTGTTTTTGTGCTGTTTGTTTGACCGTATTTTGATTAATACCTGAGATTCCATTTTCAACAACAAAATATAACTTAATTCACTTAGAGCACGTACTTCAATCTAAATAAGGTGCCTTTGCGTGCTTCCTTGAGCTTGAGGGAAGTACGCTAAGTTTTGCAATGGATATTTTTTCTTCTGTTTCGGTTAACCGTATTTTCAATTGATCCATGTACTTATATGAATTTTTTTAGGGTAGACAAATAAAGGTTTACGAGTGTATTCTTTGCATTCTGAATCCGTTAAGAATGGATTAGGATCGCTATTTTTATTTTCCCTGTAAAACTTTTTCTTTTCATCTACCTTCTAATAATAATGGTTCGTATAGTATTTCCTTGTTTCGTTTCTTCTACTCTTTGGAAATGTACAAAGGAAATTTGAGTAGACGGCTTGTTAGGCTGCTGGGACAACCTTTATACTCAAGACCTGTGTCTAATTTGACGAGTTCGTTGTTTCTGGGCGGAAGATAAAAAAAAATCCCTAGACATCGCGCCATATCATCCTAACCTTGAACCTTGCCTTCGGTCCCAAAAAGTAAGCCGAGAGGAACCGATCACTGATTAAGTGTAAACTACAAAGCTGGTGTTGTCCACTTTCTAGTATTTCTTGCTGGTTAAACTTACCTTCCACGCAAAAGATACCCGCTCTGATTTGAACTAATCTCATATAAAGAAGCATTAATAAACTGTAACAAAAAGTCTTGTTAAAACTATATGAAACACGACTTTCATTTGCCGTCCAGGCTTAAGCAAGCACCAAGTTCCCTGTTCGATGATTTTAAAGGGCCAAAAAATAAACAGCCTCTATTGGATGTTGTTGACAAACGTTTCTCTCATCAAGATATCATATAGAACGATCACGATATCGTAGCTAATGACTTTAATGAGTTGACTTAAACAAAAAAAATGATGGTTTTTCCAATCTTCAATAACTAGCGTAATTAGAAATCTAGCAATCTCTGAGTTTGTATTAGTCGACCTTTTACTAAAATCTCGCCAATATTACATTAGAAATTACACACAGGTTGTTCTGATCGGTTACTTGTCGGAAGTTTTCATTTTAGCTTAGTAATGCCAAATTGCAGTAACTTTTCCTATAGTTCATTGTTTGTTTTGTAGCAACGGTCACATTTCAATTCCTTCTCTGTCCTTTATGCACAATTCATTCACTCGAAGAACGTTCTTCCCCAACTTCTTAGTACTGGGACAGGCTTTTATGGGTCAACGTTAAAGAGCAGCACCCTTTCCAATGCATTGATTAGCTGTGCTCGCGTTGCCGAACCCAGGAAACCTAGCAACAGCATACTTACGCTTCTTTGATATAACTTTGAACTTCACTAATCATTCTCCTTTACCTTCTACTGATTTGAAGACCGATTGCTTTGGCAAATCGTCATCGATGTGAAACACAGGGGAATATTCACCCAAGAAAACGTGTACACGTCGAGAAATTACTCAAAATGTTTATACGCTGCCTTTTGCACTCCTCTGCTTGTCTCATTTTGCCCCACCCAGTCTATTGTTTCAACGACCTGTGGTACTTATAATCCAGGACAAAGCCGGGAAACTTTTTCAGCAAATTAACATAAGCAGCCATCAAATTCATCAGACAGTAGCAATCGATTTCCGTCCCCGCACCGAGCTTAACTCTATTTACAGTCTAAACAAAAGATTTACCCCAGCAGACGACGGAAAAGAAGCGCTGGATAAACGCAGCTGTAAAGATCATCACCGCACGCCATGAACAGAGGCGCTTAGGAAGAAAGACCGTGTGCAACGTTTCTAACGCGAGTCGCTTTCACTTGGAGAATAGTCTGGAAGAAACACGAAGTAAAGGAGAACAAGGGAAACAAAAAGTAAAGATCGTGCGAATACCACTGCAGGTCCTGTATACACTATATA